>NW_022196905.1:80213998-80220689 GCF_008632895.1 Mastomys coucha | reverse complement strand
GTGCCGATTATTGGCTTGGGGTCTTCCTCTTCATGATGCAATAAATGCTTGCTGCAGAAGGATCCTAGCGTCTGTGTGTCTTCTTGCTGGCGAGACGACTGTGCAGGCTACACTGGAGCTTTCAGTTCTTACCTGCCTATATAAACTCAAACCACCCAGAAGTAAACGAGCCTTGATTGGAAACCCTCAACTTGGCTTCATGTTCTTTTGTTCTCGAACTCTGTGTTTCAGGTCTCCTTTCTTCCTTTGGTCAAGACAGAACCTGGTTCGTGAAACTGTGGGACAGTTTCAAGAATTGGGTTCTGATGATGCAAATTAACCTTGGTTTGTGTTGTTTATTTTCTTATGCTTGCCTCCTGTCATCTGGTTATCTCTAGTGCTACCTGCCCTTGCTAAATCTGACTGGAGCCTGTCCTTCCTGAGATCCTGGTTGTGTCAGACTTCTTCAGAGTCAAGCTGTCTCTGTGATCCTGTGATTCTGGGAGCCTGTGATCCTGGGATTGTTAGAGCACCTGGGAGTGCAGCAGCTTCCTCTGGGTGTTGTGGGACTGGCTGAGGAGCCTGGGCCCAAGGTCTGCTCAGGACACCAGCTGGCCTGGAGAGACTGGAAGGAACCTGAGCCACTCTGCTGGTGCAGTTCCTGTGTGTCTGGTCCCTCTGGTCCCAGTTACTCCTTATGCTGGGACAGATGTTGTTTCCTCCATACCTCTGATCGTGAGCGTGTCCAAGCGCCTGGGAATGGAGCTTCCTCTGGGTGTTGTGGGACTGGCTACAGAGCTTGTGCCCAAGGTCCTCTCAGGACACTAGCCCAAAGAGACCTGAAGAAACCCGAGTCACTCTGATGGTGGAGTTCCTGTGTGCCTAGTCCCGCTGGTCTCAGTTACTCCAGGTGTTGGGACAGATGTTGTGTCCTCCTCACCTCTGATCCAGAGAGTGTAAGACCGCCTGGGATTGAAGCTTCCTCTGTGTATTGTGGAACTGGCTGCAGAGCTTGCGCCCAAGGTATGCTCAGGACCAATATGATTTTTTTAAAAATAAAACAACAGCATCTGTGTATTAGTCAGCGTTCTCTAGAGTCACAGAACTTATGATAGTCTCTATGTAGTAAAGGAATTTATTGATGATTTACAGTCTGTAGTTTAACTCTCAGCAATCAACTCCCAACAATGGTCGGCAGCAGCTGTGAATGGAAGACCAAGGATCCAGCAGTTGCTCAGTCCCACAAGGCAAGCAGGTGAAGCAGAGCGAGCCTTCCTTCTTCCAATGTAAGGATATAGGTCTCCAGCAAAAGGTGTGGCCCAGATTAAATGTGTGTGCCACCACACCTTTAATCCCAGATGACCTTGCTTGAACTCATAGATCTTCCAATCTTAATCTTCTAGGATTCAGAGCCACTATGCCACCACACCTTTAATCCCACATGATCTTGAACTCATAGATCTTCCTATCTTAATCTGTGATTCACAGCCACTATACCTCAAGATCTCCATGCCAAGATTCAGGTCGGAAACTTGTATCTCTCAACCTCCAGATTAGGACTACAGGTGAGCCTTCTAATTCTGGATTGTAGTTCATTTCAGATATAGTCAAGTTGACAACCAGGAATAGCCACTACAATTTGCAATAAAAACTTTTAGATGCCCCAGTTAAGTTTATGAACATTATAGGGTATAGTTCAATATAAAAAAACTACATTGCTATAAAAATTAGTATAATTTTTGGAGCTGCAGGGAAGATTGTATGCATACCACTGTGTCCTTCCTTCAGAGTTAATGCAGAGAGGGCAGGGGGAGAGAGAACCATCAGGCCAAGAAAATGCCTCAGAAAGTTATGAATTCTAGAGCCTTTGAAAATACATATATGCGCCTTAATCTTTTTCTACAGTCCAGACTTTATCCCCGTCCTGCTCCACCCTCTAACTGTTCCACATCCCATACCTTCTCCCCACCCATGTCTTCAAGAGAATGCCCCAAAACTCATTCCCATCCCCCCAGATCTCCCTACTCCCTGGGGCCTCAAGTCTCTTGAGGGTTAGGTGCATCTTCTCTGACTGAGTCCAGACCCAGCAGTCCTGTTCTATATATGTGTCGGGGGCCTCATATCAGCTGGCATATGCTGCCTGGTTGGTGGCTCAGTATCTGAGAGATATTGGGAATCCAGGTTAGTTGAGACTGCTGGTCTTCCAATAGGGTCACCTTCCTCTTCAACATCTTCCAGCTTTTCCCTAATTCAGCCACAGGGGTCATCAGCTTCTGTCCATTGGCTAGGTTTCTGTATCTGACTCTTTCAGCTGCTTGTTGGGCCTTTCAGAGGACAGTCATGATAGGCCCCTGTTTGTAAGGACACCATAGTGTCAGGCCTTGGGGCCTTCCTTTGAGCTGGATCACAATTTGTGCCCGTCACTGGACCTCCTTTTTCTCAGGCTCTCCTCCACTCTTGCCCTGGAGTTCTTTCAGACAGGAACAGTTCTGGGTCAGAGTTTATGACTTTTAGGAATTTTTAAAGGAGGCTTTCAATTCCTTCCAGGTTCAAGGTCTACCAAGATCAGAATATTACCACAATAGAATTCAATAAATACTAAAAATATAATATTTATCACCTGTCACTGTTCCCTATGCACCTGGCTTTCTAGTTCACCATTCTTATTCTTTTCATGAGCATTCAGCATTCTCCTATTTCTCTCCCCCTTGGACATCCCTCTCATTCACTTTTCACCTTTATCCTATGCCTTTGTCTTCATCTCCTCTGCCTCCTACTATTCTGTTCTACTATGGACACATTGACTAGTCATGATCTTCCTGCTTAGGGTGTTTGACTTTGTTCTTCCTTCATGAACCGCTCTTTCTCTTCTCAGGTGTCTGCAAAGATGGCTCCATTTTTCTCCTATGAGTGTTGTCTCACACCTCTTCATCTCACTGTGGCCATTTTACATTAATGTTGCATGACTTTTGTCACATACAATACACATTCATAGGTTAAAGAACACATAACACAAGAGGATCTTTCATGTGAATTTTTTCAGTGATTCCAATTTGGGAACTGGAAACAATTAAATTAATGTTTATATTAATTTAGTGCTTATATTAATTTAGAGTATACTTGTAAAAACCTAAAAAAGGGCCAGACGTAACAGGATATACTTGATTGATATTTATTATATTGGACGAGATATTTACAACAAATTAAAGATAATTACAATTACAAGTATTACAAATATACAAGATGCACTAAATTCCCCTTTTCTAATAAAATTCTGGATAATTTTGCCCAAATTTTCAGCACAATAATATATAAGAAGCTCAAGAAATCATGTTACAGTTGAATTTTTTAAGATCAAACCTGTGTTGCAAACAAACAAAACAAGACACAAATCCCCAAATAAGTCATTTAACAGATTAACAAATTTTTAAATATATACATTACCTGGTACAAAATGATTATTTGTAAATAATTCTAGTGAATGTAATCCAGTACTAAAAGTGCATTGTGCACATAACAGACAATAAATTAATTGTTGTATGATTTTTTATTATTCTTTCATGTATTACATCCTGACCTCAGTTTTTCCTCCTGATCCTTCAAGCCCCCATGCTTTCCCTCAGATGCACATTCCCCTTTTTGCCTCTCTTCAGAAAAGAACAGTCCTTTGAAAGACATTGACCAAATGTGGTAATAAACTACAACAAGACCAGGCACATATCATCGCATCAGGGCTGGAGAAGGCAACCCAGGAGGAGGAAAAGGGTCTCACAAGAAGACTAAAGATTCAGGGACAGTTCATAATCCCACTCTTAGGAGTCCCATAAAAACACCAAGCTACTCAGTCATAACATATATGGATATTTAAGTTTAAATTGTTATCTAGCTTCTGTAATATGAATTTAAAAATCTTTTTAATCTGATTAATTTATTTCTGTACTACTTGACTACACCATGAGCATTTGATTCATATCATATAGAAATATTTTATCCAATGCACAGTTCAACTCCATGGCATTGCATATGACTTCCTGCTCTTGAGCTCTCCCACTTTCACAGAGGACAAGTGTTGCTATGAGACTGTGCTTTGTAAGAAAGAACTTTGAAGAGAATATGAGCATCTCTTGGTTACACATACTCTTTGTCTACAGGACTACAGTACTTAAACACAGTGAAATACTACTTGTTTTCTGAATGCCAGTAGGTAGACATTTTCTGTTGAAACCAAAAACAATGTCTAGTCCCTGTCTTCAGAAATATTTAGAGCCAATTCAAGATCTTGGTCCAATATCATCATTGCAAAGTCCAAATAACTTGGAAACAAACATATCCATCACCCATCACTCTCTCTCTGGTATGCTGGGTAAGCATAAGGAAGAGAGTAAGAGGAACATGCTGGACCAAAACAAGTAGAGGCAAGAAGACTGATGAAAGTTTTTCTCAAGAGCAGAACTCCTCTTACAGGCTGCTCATCTAAGATGGTATGAATTTGTGTCATAAGCTGCAGCATATGATGACAACTGAATTTACTTCTTAATAATGACATAGTGGTATGATAAAAGTAGACAGTGTGCCTTTCACATGTTTTCCTGAAGGTTACCATTTTAATTTCATTTTAATGTTATCCCATTATTTTATAGTATTGCATATCATTTCTTAGACAGAAACCTTTGATTAATTAACTTTTGGAAATTTCAGGACAAATCTCTTCTCAAAAATAAAATGCCCCTGTGAGTATCCCATTATACATGCTATACAATAATGGGGAACTCATGGCCTGGTTAGACATGCTGACTAATGAAATAATAGTATGAACATCATGAGAGGAACTACATTTTATACTGAATTTAAGTCAAGCTATGCAGGTGAAATTCATACCTAGCATCTTTGTCTGCCAAGAAGTTGGTGGCTAGACAGGTTATAGGCCCAAGTGAAGAATTTACTACTATTACTCTACTGAATGGACATATTATTAAACATACTGACTTGTTATATTGACAGATTAATGCATCTATCAAATCTAGTCAAAGAACCTACTATTTACCGTAGACAGATTATTATCATAGAGACCCACAACTAGCCAAAGTGAAGTGAATAAGAGATTGTCAAATGCTCACAAGAACTTCTCAGAATGTTCAAGGCTCATTGTGGAATAGTAGAGAGAAAGATTTTAAGTGCTGGAGGTAGTGAATGACAACAAGCAGTTTTCTACAGACATGACTGAATAGCACTTCCTATGAACTCACAGTAACTGTAATAGCATGTACAAGTTCTTTGGGAGCTCAGGTGTAGATAATGTACATTGTAAATGTGTACTTATATTTAGAAACTGTTTTCCTTAGAGGCTTCAAGTTCTCACATACATTAACAAAGTATTATTTTAGATTTTTACAGTAAATAATAGCAAAAATAGCAAAAGAATTTCTTACTGTTTCCTTGACTATTATAAGAAATGCTCAATGTTTTCGGTACTGAATATCAGGTAGTCATTCCTAGCCTTTGATAAATTGTATAGCCCAAGACATAATTGCCAAATGTAGGAGTATGGGTGCCACATGATTGCTTGTGTAAAATATAGATTCTTACTCCACCTTTCTAAACTTGCTAAATAAGAGCCTAGGGTAGAAATACCTTGGCATGAGTCATTAACTAGTGTGTTTCTACAAAATTCCATAAATAAAAATGTTGATTCTTTGTCAACTATTTCATAAGAAACTATGAAACAAGTCATCTATGCTTTGTTGAAGTTGTCATTCTGAATGCTGTGATTATTCTAAAAATAATTTTTTTATCTATTAGTCACAAGATATTAGTTAAAACACAGGGGTTTGCAAGACATGGCTGTATTGTGGGCTGGAATTGCCCACATTTAAGTTAAGGTAACTAAACCTAGGGTCTGTAGCATACCAACCTCTCCACAGTACTGAAATTCCAATCAGCTAATCATTCTCTGAAGACACATCCTTTTCCCGGAAGTTCTCCTTCATAGTCCTACGGCAATCAATACTGTTGCTCAAGAATGATATACTATGTAATCAAGAAATCTACCTGATAAGGCACCTTCATGGTGGATTATATTAAACATGATTGTACAATGGAATTCACTAAGTTCAAGTCCTGCTAAACAAATGTCCCTTAGTTCAATGGAGAAAAATGAAGTGATTGAGTGATTGATTGTATCAGTTTGCATTTTCAGGTCTAAACGAGAGAAAAGAAGATAATATAGAAGAGAACTTGATATTTTTTTGTGAAATGAAATGTATTTCTATGAGATACATACTGTTAGTGAGTTTAAAAGTATGAAACTGAAAATATAAAGTCAACAGGAATTAGAATGTACATAACATTAGGTGCAGTAAATGTTCTTCTTGAAGGTGTCTCCTCAGTTTTCATAGTATATTTTTTTATCATTATACACAGAGGAAATATGATCAGTCATGAGTAATAGAAAAACCAGTGAAGCAACTAGATAGAATCCTGAAAAACAGGAAACGAGTTATTTCTAAGCTTATAATGCTGTAGATATTTGTTTGATAAAGAAAAACTATATGTAGATAATGTAATGACTATGACCTAGTTCCTAAATGAGTGCCAGAGGCAGTGTAGAAAATGAAATGAAAATTAAACCATAGAAAAATTAAAAATGAGAGCTGCCATCTTCTCTCCGGTGAGTTCCTAAGCCGGGAACAGTCAGCAGGGAGACACAGACCCC
>NW_022196905.1:80206882-80207158 GCF_008632895.1 Mastomys coucha | reverse complement strand
TCCATTGGACTGAGTACAGGGTCCCC
The DNA here is from genome assembly GCF_008632895.1 of Mastomys coucha. Lineage (NCBI taxonomy): Eukaryota > Metazoa > Chordata > Mammalia > Rodentia > Muridae > Mastomys > Mastomys coucha. Next base: position 80,207,132 of record NW_022196905.1, on the reverse strand, counting down.
AATGAAGGATCTAGAGAAAGGACCCAAGGAGCTGAAGGGTTTACAGCCCCTTAGGACGAACAACAATATGAACTAATTAGTACCTTCAGAGCTCCCAGGGACTAAAACTCCAACCAAAGAGTACACATGGTGGGACTAATGCCTCTAGCAGCGTGTGTATACCAGAGGATGGCCAAGTCAGTCATCAATGGGAAGAGAAGCCCTTGGCCCTGTGAAGGTTCTATGCCCCAGTGTAGGAGAATGCCAGGGC
>NW_022196905.1:80199128-80206872 GCF_008632895.1 Mastomys coucha | reverse complement strand
ATACCACATGGCATCTACAACTTTAAATTCTTTCAAATTCATCTATATCTATTTGTCTATCAAATGTAGCTGTATTTTCATTCTCATGCACTGCTTTCAAATAGTATTTCATGTATGTTAGATTTTTTTTAAATGGCCATAATTCAAAGCTTAAACTTTATCACCTGCAATTTTGTTACTAATATAACTGGATAATTAAGTTTAATGATATGCCCACATGTATTTAAGCATTAGAATTATCTCATGTATCTTCACTATAACAAGGACAATTTCTCTTTTACCTGTGTAACAATCCTGTATTTTGTGCTATATAAATACTTGATATCTTATACAATTTAGTACAACTTGATATCTTATACAATCTTATACAATGCTGTGCCTAAAAACTTTATTTTGAAATTTTAATTTGGTAATATTCCCACTTTTGGGTAACTCATTGTTCTTGGGGCTGGGTTTTGGGAATGGTTTGTTCCTTAGGTAAGCTTTAGAGTGAGTGCACATCTCCTAGAGTGTGGCACATAACAATATTTGCACCATAGAAGAGCCTGGTGAAAGTAAATATTTGGTTTCCTTCACTAATGTGCTTAAATCCTGACTGTGCACCAGAACCCTGCGTATTCACAATCCCACAGTACTTCTTCAGATCTACAACTTAGAGTAACCACATGGCAAAAGTTTAAACGCATTCTCTGTGTTGAAATAAATGCTGTCAATGGATTTATGGTTTCTGTGTATTTCAAGTTTTTAAAGCACATAATTACTGCATTAGTCATATTGATTTTTCTACCTCTATATTCAGGGTAAGTTCACCACCCAGTTAAATTTTTCCTGACATGTTCTCTCACATCACACCCACAGGTATGTATTATTACTGGCTTTCCAAGGTGTTTCATAAAACAATCAAATCCAATTTCCCATTCTAAAACCAGAAGGCAGAGTGATAGGAAATATTAAATCCTCAGCTTATTTAAGACATTAAGAAAATTATTGTTAAACCAAGTGATGTTGTGTTTCAAAATAGGCATTATGCCAAACTTTAAATACTCTCAATGTAAAACAGTGATGTGTGAATAAACTGGATTTTATTTTGAAAGGACTCTCACATAAACTTATTGCAGTGCTATTTATATTGAGAAAGGATATAACCATATATACAAGAAATAAGTGTGAAAAATAATATTAACAACATGAACAGGAATGGAAAATATACAAGTGAGTAGGTTTGGTATGTATTAATTTAATGGAAAACTCATTCATATTAAAATCATCAATGATGTCATTTTAATCATGTAATTTCAACTGATTAAGAAGACATTCATTAAGTACAAATATAAAATCTAGTGAGGATATTGTAAGCCATTTTTTCCTTCCAAGTAGGTTTTCTTTAGGTAGGTATGTCAGGCACAATTGTAGATGATTTAGATGAAGCATGAGGTGAATACATAGTGATTTTATTTCCATTCTAACCCATACATCAAAAAAGAACAGACCATTTCTAAAAAATACAGATCATTACATATACAGATATAAATAAGTAGAAATGTCACACTAGGGTATAAATTTACAATATTTGTAAATTTTGATACAGAAATTATTTTATTAAGATATAAATTTTTAGTTCTATAAGGCTAGGTTCCTTAAATATTTCATCTTTTAGTTCTTATTGGAATATTGTTAAAATATAGACTCATACATGGTAAGTGTGTACATACATTTAAGCTGTCAATCTCTCATAAGTCTTAAGATTTTTAACAATGTCAAGCACTGCTCCAATGGAACATCAGTTTAGGTAACATTATCATCAACTACCACACACACACACACACACACACACACACAGAGAGAGAGAGAGGGGGGGGGAGACAGAGACAGAGACAGAAAGAGAGACAGACAGACAGAGAGACAGAGAGACACGTATACAGAGAGAGTGGGAGACACACACTCATACACACACAAACACATGAGAGAGAGAGTTCCTAAATCTAAGTTTTCATATCAGTTTTTAGAAACATCTTTGATGTTTATCCCTCCTTGTATTTCCTCTTCTACCCTGCCCTCTCTCCCTCATTTCAATGTAACAGTTCTTGTGTCATTTGAGCCTTTGTATCCCTGCTTGATATTCTTCTTTATGTGTAAGCCATCTCCACTATGACCTTTTACCAGTTACCTGACCCCCAAGAGTATCCAAAATAAAACCTACTTATCTGGAGATTTAAGGACAGATAACATCCTCAAATGAGATTTAAAAAAAATACAGCATTTATTTTTCACCAGTGCTGGGATTAAAATTGAGTATCACCAACTCAACTGAGCAATTCACATGCTAAATGAAGTTTTTGATTCATTTTGGATCTATTTTTGTGCAATCTGGGAGAACTGGATCTTATTTTATTCTTCTGGAAGTAGATATTAAGTATTAGCAAAATCTTGTCTTGAATAGGTTTTCTTTTATTCAGGGCATATTTTTGATGCCTTTGTCAAAAATTAGCTAATGACAACATGTTTGTTTATTTGGGGCTTCTGTTTTATCGCAATGATCTGTATATCTGCTTTTGTGCAGGTGTCACGATGTCTCCATCACTAAAGCTCTGTACTGTAATCTGTGATAAAGTATTCTAACTTCATTAGAGTTACGGATTTGGATAATTTTGTGTTTCTTAATAAATTTTGTGTTCTCTCTTTCTAGTTCTGTGAGGAATATATGTGTATGTTTTTTCATTTTATTGCTCTATGTGTATGTATGATATATGTATATATGTGGGTATGTGGATGGCATAGCATCCACGTGGAGGTCAGAAGACAACTTTCAGACATCAGGGTTTTTTTTCCTTCCAATGTGGAGTGACAATGAGCATTACATTTTTGCCAAAAATGAATGAGATAGAAGTATGAAGGGAATTGTAATTTGCCGGCATGTGGGATGAAAAGATCATACCTGTCATCTTAAAGGGAAGAATGATAAATAGCTTTTTTTTTTGGAATGGTTTTGAGAGACCAAGGCTGGTAGTCAACTAAGAACTGCCCACATTCCATAATCAGGTGCTCTTCCCATCCCTACCTGACTCAATGAGCACCTGCCTGTCATCATTAAAGCCAATATGACCTTTACTCCTCATCTCCACTATGTGGCACTTTCCCTATGTGCACATTCCATATCAACCTCCCTCTCTATAAAGCTCACCAACAAGACCTGGCTAGTGGCTGTCTTTATCCCCTCTCAGAGGCAGCCATTGTGGGTTCCTCCCTCCCAATAAATTTCTTATATGAGGTCTGTTGCATTATGTTATTTTAAGATATTCATTGACCCACCCATAGCCAAGATAGATATAATGTCACCACAAAACACTTTCAGTGACCCCAGAATGATGTAACTTATGTAATTCCAAATGACCTATTACAATGAACCTAAAACTTCAGTTTCATGAAGTTTTATAGTTAAACAGAACAAAGAAGGTAATAAGGCTAGCTTCAAATACAGTGCTGCATACATTAGAGAGGTCAATATGGAGATACAAAGTTTTCAATAGGCCCATGATAATATAGAAGAGAATGTGTGAAATTAAATTGATTCTGAGATTTTGGATTGGTAGAAGCTAGTTGCTAAATTAGTAGATTCTAAAAGATTTATGGCCATTAGTCATGTTAGTTCTGACTCAGAGGTGAGATAGAAATGGCTGTTCTGGGGGCTAGAACTAGCCAGAGATAAGGTAGCTACTTCTGAGTCTGTAACATTTAATCCTCACCATAGTACTGAATTCTAATCAACCAATCATTCTCTGTAGACACACACTCTTTCCAGCAGCTCTCCTACAGCATATTAGGGCAAGCAATACTGGAACAGGAAAGATTAATAAATAACTGAACAATCTACTTCATATGGCCTCTAAATAGTGGATTATATGAAGCATGACAGGACATTGGAAATAACTGACTTCAAGTCTTCTTAAAGAAATGTTCCTTAGTTCAATGGAGAAAAATGAAGTGATTGAGTGATCGATTGTGTCAGTTTGCATTTCCTGGTCTAAACGTCAGAAAAGAAGATAATATAGAAGAGAATGTTCTTGATTTTTTTGTGTGAAATTAAATTGATTTCTATGAGAAAAACTACTGTTATTTTATTTATTTACATTTCAAATATTATTCCCTTACCTGGTTTCCAATTCTCAAGCCCCTATCCCTTCTCCCCTCCCCCTGCCTCTGTGAGGGTGCTCCCCCATGCACCCAGTCCTGCCTCACTGCCCTAGCATCCTCCTATGCTGGGGCATTGAGCCTCCGCTGATCAAGGGCCTCTCCTCCCATTGATGCCAAATAAGGCAATCCTCTGCTACATATGCAGCTGGAGCCATGGGTCCTTCCATGTGTACTCTTTGGTTGGTGGTTTAGTCCCTGGGAGCTTTGGGGTGGGTGGGGGCAGCAGGTCTCTGGTCAATTGGTATTGTTGTTCCTCCTATGGGGTTGCAAACCCCTTCAGTTCCTTCAGTCTTTCCCCCAACTCTTCCATTGGGTTCCCTGTGCTCAGTCGATGGTGGCTGTGAGCTTCCATATCTGTATTGGTCAGACTCTGGGAGAGACTCTCAGGGCACAGCTATATCAGGCTCCTGAGAGCAAGTGCTTCTTGGCATCAGCAATAGATTTTGGGTTTGGTGTCTGCAGATGGGATGCATCCCTAGGTAGGGCCATCCCTAGGATGGCCTTTCCTTCAATCTTTGTTCTACTCTTTGTCTCTGCACTTCCTTGAGATAGAAACAATTCTGGGTTAAAATTTTTGAGATGGGTGGGTGGCCCTATCCCTCAATTGGGGGCTGTGTCTATCCACTGGATATAGTCTCTACAGGTTCTATCTCCCCTTTGTTGGGTATTTCAGCTAATGTCATCCAACTGGGTCCTGGGAACCCCTTGCTTCCCTGGCATCTGGGACTTTCTAGTGGCTACCCTCAGTTCCCCATCCCCCACTGCTACAGACCTTTCAATGTCCTTACCCTCTGAACTTCTCCCCTGTCTCCTCCCACACCTGATCCTACCCCCTCTTCCCTCCTTCTCTTCTCTCCCACCCACATCCCTCCCTCCTTCTATCTCCCATGATTATTTTGTTCCTCCTTCTAAGCAGGACTGAAGCTTCTACACGTTGATCTTTCTTCTTGAGCTTCATATGGTCTGTGAGTTGTTTCATGTTTTTTTTTTTTTTCTCAATCATCCTTGTCATAATTTCTGGGGAACTTTCAGGAAGTATATTTTGAGAAATTGTATCTTTATGTTCCATTGTTCCCTATAGTGTTACTGTACCTATGTTACATGAACTGGCACAGCCATATCCACCAGAAACAGTGAGAATTCTGAAACCAGTGCAGCTGCTCCACACGTTTCCAGCAAAGCTGAGGTGATTGCTACATTTGCTGTCCTTCTGTCTCTAACTTTTGGGTCTTGATTTCTATATGTTACATTCCTGGGGATATTTTGCATTATGATTCATTTTATGTCTTTTCCTAGGAAAATAACTTCTGAGTCTTTTTAGGAAAATCCTAAAATTAACTATATCTGGCCACTATTTAGAAGTCTTCCTTGTGCCCTGGAGATCATTAAGCACAAATGAACACGTAGCTAGGTGAGGCCATTACTACAGGAATCTTCTTGGGGTATCTGTCAGGAGCAACACCAAATGGGATAATTGGTGCAGGGTAACCAGAGACAATGCCAAACTCTGACTGGCAAGGAGAGTAGGTTACAGGCAAATGGGTGCAGAGTGCATCTTTGGATGAACAGAATTTAGTAAATAAGATAGAGTGACTAAAATGATGATGAAACAAATAGTAAAAGGATGTAGGTATGAACAGAATTTAGTAAATAAGATAGATTGATTAAAGTAATAAGGTAGATGATGAAACAAATAGTAAAAGGATGTAGGTATTAATATTTGCTATTCATAAAAAGAGCAGTTCAGATATTTTCCATTTATGTGGAGTGCTTTAAAACAGCAAGCATGGCCAACCTTAAGCAAGCTGTCATATATTATATGTCTTTGCTTTGGAGGTTACATTCTCTATATTCTTTAAATTGGAGTTATAGGGCCAATAATAATAAAAACAATCTGTTCTGTTTGTATTTTTTAAATTGGGGATAAACTTGTAACCCTGGACATGTAATGAAAAATCAAACACATATTCTGCACCACTTGGATAATCATTAGACTGTCTTTGTTCTGGGAAACCTGTAAAATAAAGAAGCATGTGCTTGCTAGTGAGTCCGCGTAGCAGAAATTCCTGCTTCTAGTTAGCTACAGGATTCCCCTGACCATGGCTTAATTGCCTACCTCCCTGTTTCCCTGACGGAAGCCCTGTCAGTAAGAACATGCAGACTCTCATCTTCATGCTGAGGTAAGTCCCTCTCCTCACAAGGTCCCCAGCAACATACATTCTCTAAATCATGTACCACATAAGTTGACAGCCAGATTTTAATGGCCTCCCATAGCTGAGGTGCGAGTTTGAGATCTTTGTCAGAGAAGTGTCAACTCACTTAGTAAAAAGATTTTGAATCAAATTTGAATCATTGATAAACCATTTGAGTTCAAAACTGTCACTGGGAAAGTTTACAACAATATAGTAGAGTTTAAAAATATTTGGGTATTTTAAACTTCAGACTGTTTTTAGTTTTAGTTTATATAGATCCTCTATATAAAACAATTGAATGAAGACAATGGTGAGTGGGTGGAGGTTAGAAGGAACAAATGTGACTGAAAGTATCACCATAGAAAATGGGCTATAGGCCAGGAGAGACTATTACATTTTTTGGTTTGTTTGCCTTATGAGGTTTTAAACAAAAGGCAGGGTCTTGAAAGCTTTGTGAGTGCTGGGAAAATTGTTACAGTTGGTATTAGTTTCCTTTTGCTGCTGTACCAAATTGCCCAAGTGGAGTAGCATAAAAGCCTATTTATCATCTGAGTGTTCTGAATGTCACAAGTAAAGAAAAAAAAACAATAGTATCTAGATTTGATGAATGAATATGGGAAGGATTCCCAGGTGGAGCAGTCTCTGAATTGTTCTTCCTTTAGTCTCTGCTCCATAGTTAGTCTCTACATCTCCTTCCATGGGTATTTTTCCCCCTTTTAAGAAGGAAGGAAGTATCCACACTTTGGTCTTCCTTCTTCTTGAGATTCTTGTGGTTTGTGATTTGTACTTTGTGTATTCCGATCTTCTGGGCTAATCACTTATCAGAAAGTGCATACCATGTGTGTTCTTTTGTGATTGGGTTACCTCTCTCAGGATGATGTTCTCCAGATCCATCCATTTCCCCAAGAATTTCATAACTTCCTTGTTTTTGATAACTGAGTAGTACTCCATTGTGTAGATGTACCACAATTTCTGTATCCATTCCTCTGTTGAGAGACATCTGGGTTGTTTCTAGTTTCTGGCTATTATAAATAAGGCTGGGAATCCTTCCCATATTCAATCATCATATCCAGCAAGTGCTGGATGACAGGAGCCTGATATAGCTGTCACCTGAGAGGCTCTGACAGTACCCGACTAATACAGAAGTAGAGGCTCACAGCCATCCCTTGGACTGAGTACAGGGACCCCAATGAAGGAGCTAGAGAAAGGACCCAAGGAGCTGAAGGGTTTGCAACCCCTTAGGACAAACAACAATATGAACTAACTAGTACCCTCTGCCACGCACACTTTGCGTGACGGCGGTATTTGAGGCGTAAACTTCAAGGAAAGTCAGTCTCCTGTCTCCGCATTGTCGCCTGGCA
>NW_022196905.1:80190691-80198608 GCF_008632895.1 Mastomys coucha | reverse complement strand
ATTGTGTTCCTAACAAAGGGCGATGTACCTGCACCTTGTTTTGATGTATCTTGACCGTTGTACCACCTGACTATTTCAAACCCTTCTGTATCGACTATATAAACCTGACTCCATATTTGAAAATTACACTCAGACCTTACCCCACTCGTGTCTAGTCTGTTTGTCAAAGCCGAATCCCGTGCACACCTGGCCAGAACACCTCCTCCTGCGGAACAAGGGACTCTGTAAGAAATCCCAGTCCGTGGCAACCCTCAGAGCTCCCAGGGACTAAAACTCCAACCAAAGAGTACACATGGTGGGACTCATGGCTCCAGCAGCATATGTATAGCCAAGGATGGCCAAGTTGGTCATTAATGGGAGAAGAGGCCCTTGGTCCTGTGAAGGTTCTATGCCCCAGTATAGGGAAATACCAGGGCCAGTAAGCAGGAGGGGATGGGATGGTGAGCAGGGGGTGGGGGGAGGGAACAGGGGTTTGTTTTAGTTTTCGTTTTTTTATTTTATTTTATTTTTTTGGAGGAGAACCTGGAAAAGGAGATATTGTAAATAAAGAAAACATCTAATAAAAAAAGAAACAAAAACAAAAGCGAATAACCAAGTCTCTCTGTGATTCAAGACAGGTGTTTACAGTGTTGACTCCACACTGAGAGCTTGAAGTAGAATTCAGGGTTTTCATTTTTCAGTTGCTCGAGATTGCACACTTTCACTTGTATCTCTTTTTTGTCCTCAAAGCCAGCAGTGGCCAGTCATGGTCAATCCTACCCGACCTGACTCTTCTCCACCTTCCTAACTCAGTTGTTAGATTGGGACCTTGGAGATAACCAAAACTGACCTGAAGGATGACAATGGATCAGCCTCCTGAGTCGCATTTAGCATTTACAAGTCTGAGGATTGGGACAGCAGTTTTCTTTCTGAAGGGCATTTTTCTAAGTTCCCCCTAAGTAATTGATGGGGAACAATAACGGGGAATGGGAGAGTGGATTCTTTACTGCGCCCACATCTGGTAACATCTACAGTTTAAGATTACACTCAAAATCTTTGTTCTCACCGTTTTCCTCTTTTAATGTTTTTTAAAAAATATTTATCTTTAATCATTTTTTTATAATCCAGTCGTTATTCCCATCCCAGTCTACCCTCTGACCTGGGGCCTCAAGTCTCTAGAGGTTTAGGTGCAGCTTCTCCCATCGAGGTCAGACCAGGCAGTCCTCTGCTGTTTGTGTGTCCAGGGACTCCGTCCAGCCTGTGTGTGCTGCCTGGTTGGTAGCTCAGTGCCTGAGAGATCTCAGAGCTTCTGGTTAGTTGAGACTGTTGGTCTTCCTATGCAGTCACCCTCCTCCTCAGCTTCTTCCTGCCTTTCCCTAATTCAACCACAGGGGTTCCCAACTTCAGAAGATTGGTTGGGTGTAAGCATCTGTTTCTGTCTCAGTCAGCTGCTGGTTGGGCCTCTCAGAGGACAGTCATGCTAGGCTTCTGTCTGTAAGCACACCATAGCATCAGGAATAGTGTCAGGCCTTGGAGCCTCCCCTTGAGATGGATCACAGATTGGGCTGGTCACCAGACCTCCTTTTCCTCAGTCTCTGCTCTGATTTTTGTCCCTGCTGTTCTTTTAGACAGGAACAATTCTGGTCAGACTTTTTGACTGTGGAATAGCAGCTCCATCCCTCTACTTGATGTCCTGTCTTTCTACTGGAGGTGGTTGCTATTATAAACAAAGGCATCATGAGTTTTGTAGGCAAATGGATGGAACTAGACAATATCATCCTGATTGAGTTAACTCTGACCCCAAAGGACATGCATGGTATGTACTCACTAAGTGGATATTAACCAAAAGTACAGAATACCATGGATATAACCCACAGAACTCAAGAAGGTTAACAAGCCAAAGAGCCCAAGTGAAGATGTTTCAAATCCCAGTTAGGAGATAGAAGAAAGAAACCATGGGGGTGGAGCAGAGGGCGAGAAGGACCTGGGTGGGAGATGGGATGGGAAGGGGAAAAGGGAAACATGCTCAAGTTTTGGGGGTGGGAGCAGGAGAGAAGTCCTGAGGGCCAGCAGAATGAATGGAAATATACCTGAGTATTATATTTCACTATGATTACTGGTTTATGACAATTAAGTTTAATAAAAATGCCTAAATGTATTTTCAAAAGTAGTAACCAACTCATATTTCTTCTTTGAAACAAAGGTAATTCCTTTTACCTGTGCAATAATCCTGTGTTTTATAGTATATTGATATTTGATATCTCATAAAATTTATAATATTTATTGTTATGCCTAAAAACCGTTACTCTCTAAAATTTAGCTTGCTAATATTTATACATTTTTATTTTGCAGTTATGTTAATAGTTTGAGTTTATATTACTCATGTAATTGACTATTATGAGCTATTTCAATCTCATTTTCTACAAATCACCCTGGAATGATATTAAAGTGCACATTCTGACCCTATTCTGTGGCTTTGCATCTACTGTCCTGCTCTCAAGCTCTTCCACATCCACAGAAGGGCTGTTTTGCTTCTTTATAGAATGATTACATGTTGGCAGGAAGAGTTTTCATCAGGATTTTGGGCAACTCTAGTGACCCTGGAACCTTCATTCATAAGCATTTACATTTCAAAATCTGAGACAGATTTTTGTAAAGTATTTAGGGAATATAATATATACTTTAAATATAATGTTGCATGTATAATGTAGATTACATCAAGGTTGAGATTAGCCGAACATCAGAAATAATGATTGGACTATCAGGAATAAAGCATCAGCCCAGAAGAGGAGGCTTGTATCCTCTACCCAGATCCCACCCTTTATTTGGGTTCAAACAAATTCATTTTTTTTAGAAGCATTTCAATAAGTAACTGCACTTGAGAAGAGCTGTAAAAGATTCATTTTTTTAAATTGGACTTTAATTTGATCCAACAGGTTATTTTTCTTTCATTTTCTCAAGTGACAGTACCAGTAAGTTTTGGAACGAAATACATATCTAGATCCATCTTAAGTCTTTAAACATTTTCTGTGATTAGTAACCAAAAGGATAATAAGATTTTAATGGATCTTTATATTGTGAAAGACCGGAATTGGTGTTTTCAGTGTTTGCAATTGGCACATATCGGCGATAACGTCTCTGCAAATAGAAAGTTAAAAAGACTTGAGACCATATAACTTAAATTCTGTATCTGACATTAATGCATTCCATGGCCTGGGATCACTATAGCTTTTTTGGTGAGTTATATGATAATATTCATACAGCTTTATCAGATTTTAACTTGTACCCTTCTAAGGAAGGGTAAAAACAATGAATTTGTCTCCTTTTTTGGTTGTGTATTTACATGTTAGACTATTGATAAAAAGTAAGCATAGAAAATGGTATTTTCACCTTCTTTATTATATTTTATCCATTCTGTCACTTTCTCTGTCATTCTATCTGTGGAAGGAAGGGGCTTTCAACTAAGATGGAGCTTCTCCACACGTTGCTGAACTTTGTCAGTTGGTGGTCTGTTATGGTACCTATACTTTGTAATATCCTATTAATCTAATGTATCCTGGGCCTCTTTCTGTTGCACATATCTCAACCTTTTTAAGTTTTGTACATTGGGCATTAGAGAAATAATTTTGGAGATATCACATTGACATGACACAATTTAATGTAGCATCAATAAATGGCAAGCTAGTTTCTCCAGGTATGTGTGATTCCAAGCAAAGGACTGGAAAAAAAGAAGAAAATAACATATCCTATAGTAGAGAAAATAACATGTCCTTCAATAAAGTGTTTGGGTAGGAACATCAAGAGCACTATAAATAATGTCTAGTTGAGATCATGGATATACAAAACCCACCTCATGAAGAAAAAGAGTCTTAAGTCATAGCTTCCTCTCTATTCTTTTAAAATAAACAATGAACTGAACATTCAATTAGAAATTCACCTTCTTGGGTGCAGGCAAATACTGTTGAATGTAGTGAGTTAGATTACCCCCCAAGACTTCTTAGAAGCCTTGATGAAATGACAAAATGAACTTTAGCTCTGTGTCCTGGTCCAGAAACAAACTTGGCAAGCATGGCTTGAGGCTGGAGTCAGTGCCTTGAAGGAGTCAAGGTTATGATTTCTGGGGAACTGACTTTTCTCTCTGGGATGTGTTTACCTGTGCTAAGGCAGATGTGTCTGAGGTATTCTGTGCTCCTTTTGCAAACATTACCTAATTTAGCTCTCTGCTGACCTTGGACATTTCCTTCCTGCAGATATAGGATGCTGGACTTCTTAATAAACTTGCTTGGTATAAGACAGCTGTGCAGGATATCCTCAGCCCACACTTTAGATTCTCTGTTTTTCTCATCCCAGGTCCACTCTCTATCTGGGATCTTCTATTGAGGAACAACCTGCTGGTCCACATCAAGGGAAAGTCGATTTACTTTTAACAGTAAATTGGAGTCTTTAGAGTGACATTGTGAGATGTTCCCTAAATTATTTCATAAGAGACTCAACACTATAATACTAAATATAAAACCAGTAAAATCTTTGGAAACATTTTTAATTGGTGATATGCATGTATTTTCACAATGTGGTATTGGTCTTCCTATAAAGTAGGTACTTGAGAATCACATATGATTGTATAACACATTCAAAACAATGTCTTCTTTCATCATGCTTAAAATGTCTCTGCAAAAATGAAAAAGAAGTGTTACAAATTTAGTTTGTGTCTGTTTATAATGTTCTTCAGTGAATGATAGCATCTTACCTGTCTAGATTTTTCAGCAGTCTGTGGGGGGAAAGAGAAACAGGAAGTAGTTAATATGCTCCATTTTTTCCATATTGATCCTAAATTTGCCATTTTAACATAATAATATTTGAAAGGATTAAAATTAGACTTCACTATAAATAATTTACTGTAGTTATTATTTACTTTGGTCCATATGTTTTAAAGTGTGTAGGCACAAGGCCTACTATACACTGTGTATAGATTATCTTTGCAGCATTTAAATGCTGATTTCTGAACCCCAATATATGGTTTCAATGCTTATTCTGAGAATCTCCCGTCTTAATTTTGTATAAAATAGCACTAACAAAAGTGTGCAGTAGTGTAATACTTAACTCATATTTACAGAAGAATGAAAATGGGAAGAAACTTTTGAGTTTCTTATTTATAAGATTAAGTAGTCAGTAGTTCAAAACCAGCCTAATACTGAATTACTTGGGTTATAAAGTCCAGTCCATGTTTTCCCTTGCTTTGTTAGAATTGGATTGTTTTTCTTCATGTATATGTCATAGCAAAATGTGATAAGCAGTCATTTTTCTAAACAATGTATTGTTCAAACATTGTTTTGGGGCAGAATTATCACATTTTTATTTCGTAGTTTTCAAATCCTATACTTCTAAATAATGTGTAAAATTATGTAGATTCATTCAAGAAAATAAACATGTGAAAACATTTAAAGTGGTAAATGTCCAAATGTTACTCAGAGTGTAGGAATAAAAGCAACTCTTTGGACACTTGGTGAAAACCCATTCTTCACACGTTCGGGGTGTACTTACCATCCTGGAGACCATGAGAGCAATGATCAAGGCAAAGACAAGGAACCTCATACTTATTGAACCCTGTAAAAGTATAGGTAGCAGATTTAATAGCCATCTTTGTGACTTTCACACAGAATCAGTGAGGGCCATGATGTGTCCCTAGCCCATTAGTCTACGTTAATATCTCCAATGTTCACAATGACTTAGTGGAGGACTTGATCGATTTGAAGTGAGCTGATAAGAGAACACTAGAGTTAAGTGTAAACACATTGATTGGCAGTTATTAGGAATACTTACAAGTAAGAATAAAAAGTATTATAGAGGGTTTTATGATATAGTTAATGAAAATGAACCAAAGATATTTACTTGGAGTTTTTATATTAATTATATAGCTTATGATAAAAGTTAAATTGAAAAGAAGTGATTCATAGCTACACTGAGATATGTAGTTTAAACTGTTTGTTTACACAAGTTATGAAATGAGATAAAATAATTATTTGAGTGTTTAGATGGAAGGCAGATAGCCAAGTAGTCACAAGGAGATATACACAGATGCACACATATATATTGATATCAACATACAGATTAATTGATACATTGTTTGGAAAAACACAAAGAAAATTCTTGAAATATCAAAACATTTTAATGAAAAGTTATTAGGTAAATGAAAATTAATTAAAAAATGAGTAGGTGATATAGAAAACAATGTGCATTGTTAACAATGTAAGTTCTGAAGAAGAAAAAATATGTTTTCAGTGTGAAAAATATTTTGAAAAGTTGCTAAAACAGCAATAATAAAAAGTCGATTGTTGAAATTAAATAACTTAGGAAAGTTGTTGTTTGTGTAGACAATTCATCTAAATTAAAAACCTCCCTCAATGAGCAAGCCTTACTTGCATAACTTAGGAAGTTAAGACAACTTAAGACTGGAATCTCAGAAAGACTCAATTATTAGGAACTCATGAAAGTACATAAGCAGCAAGCAAGAGTTGGTGAAGATGATTCTCCTGGAGTTGGGGGAGGGAGTTGGAATTGGGGGTGTTCAGTTGAGCAATGGTCTACAGAAATGCAGGTTGGGTGAATCAATAGCCCTACTGAGATGGTTTTTGTACAGTGACTTAGTTACTTTTGAGCCTTTCCATGCTATAAGGAACCTCTATATAAGTTCCTGTATGGATTCCTAGTAGGTTCATTTTGGTATCAAATGGGCCAATGGGAATTCCTTAATTTTCTCTGTGATTTTTGATTAGGTCACTATCTTGTATGAGAAGACATTTGTTCTCATGTCTCTGAGAAACTTACCCAATGTGCTTCTTCTATCTTGGACTTTTAGAAATCAAAAGATTTTCACCACAGAAATTGTGTTTTCCTAAGAAATTTAAGCTAACATTTAAAAATTAATGTAAAAATCATTATTGAGAATATGACTATTGGCTATTTAGGAAGTAAAATAAGAAAGATACAATGATTGCTAGAAAATGAGGGAGAAGGAATACACAACTCCTAATTCCATATAATTTGTTGGAAGATTGCTGGAATTTGCTTATAGAAACTCATGTAGTTGCTATATGGGGCCACCATATTTTAAATTCTTTCTGAATAAAACTTTATAGCAGATAATATGCTACCATTTAGTTTACATTTGATCAATTTTAACATAACAATTTAGCCATGAGAGCAGAACAGAACGTGCACATTTTACCTTTACCCAGGATGAGCTTGGTGTGTTAGATCAGCAAAGCTGTAGCCTCCAGATGATAAGCCTGCTCAGAGGCTGGGTAAGTATTTAAACACACCAGAATACCAAGCCTGTTTTTCTAAAATAGTATCCATTTTAAGGTCATGCTAAGGAAACTGAAATAATGCCCCAAACCTGTCACTAACACCACTGGTAATCAACTTGAAAAGGTGATTTTACAATAAAAGTATATGAAACAGAAATAACAGGAAAGGGGTCATCATTGCTAACCTTCAGATCTTCTCGGCATTTGTCAATAAGCAGGGACATTGACCTGAGGGAAAGAGCATAGATGTAATGGACATGTCAGGGCCCTGACTCTGTACAATCACTGTCATTCTCTCTGTCCCAAGGAAACAAAGTTCCAGATCAGGGAGATCTTTTCAGAACTTTTGCTGAGTGCCTAAAATTTCTTTTTATTCCTACTCAATAAAAATAATAAAAATGTCTATGACAGTACTGGAACCACTGATTGTTTAAAATGTGTTTCCCAAAAACAGCATTTTCAACAGATGGTGCTGGCTCAACTGGCGGTCAACATGTAGAAAATGCAAATCGATCCATTCCTTTCTCCTTGTACAAAGCTCAAGTCCAAGAGGATCAGGAACCTCCACATAAAACCAGATACACTGAAACTAATAGAAAAGAAAGTGGGGAAGAGCCTCGAGCAAATAGGC
>NW_022196905.1:80168633-80189343 GCF_008632895.1 Mastomys coucha | reverse complement strand
GTACCCTCAGAGCTCCCAGGGACTAAACCACCAACCAAGGACTATACATGGTGGGACTGATTGTTCTGACAGCACGTGTATAGTAGAGGATTACAAAGTCGATTATCAATGGGAGGAGAGGACCTCGGCCCTGTGAAGGTTCTGTGCTCCAGTGTAGGGGAATGCCAGGGTCAATAAGTGGGAGAGGGTTGGGTGGCAAGCATGGGGAGCGGGGAGGCAACAGGGATTTATTCTTGATGTGTTTGTTTGTTTGTTTGTTTTTTGGAGGGGAAACTAGAAAAGGAGAAATCATACAATGTACATTTAAAAACAGCTGTGTCCTTACAACTGAGAATTTAATGAATGGCTTTTGAGGTTTCTTTACACACATATGTCTGAAGGGAAACCATAAATTTACACTGTAGGGAAAAAGAAGGACAATTCTGCTCGTCATATCCAGAAGAGACTTTGAGATCCACTTGTTGCCCACTATTCTTTTCCACAGACATTTTTGCTTCTGCATAGATAATACATCTTTAGAACTTTCTCAAGTCTGTAATATTACTATTAAAATATTTTTTGGGGGAGGAAAGGGTTTATTTTGCTTATACTTCTACATTGCTGTTCATCACCAAAGGAAGTCAGGACTGGAACTCAAGCAGGTCAGGAAGCAGGAGCTGATGCAGAGGCCATGGAGGGATGTTTCTTACTGGCTTGCTTCCCCACACAATACTGTACAATAAAAAAAACTTCAAAAGGTATTGCCATCACTGATTTCAAATTATACTACAGAGAAATATTATTAAAAACTGTATGGTTATTGGGGTAAAAACAAGTTGATCCATGGAATCAAATGAAAGGCCCAGAAGTAAGTCCACACACTCATGGACACCTTATTATTAATAAAGAAGCCAGAAATATACCAGGGAAAACAGAAAATATCACCAACAAATGGTGGTTGTCTAATTGGATGTCTCCATCAAGAAGAATTCAAATATATCTATATTTATCTTCCTGTACAAAACTTAAGTCCAAGTAGATAGAAGAACTCAACATAAAACAAGATACACTGAAATAGACAGAAGAAAAACTGAGAAACAGCCTTGAACTCACTGGAACAGGAGAACTGTTTCTGAACAGAATACCAAGCACAGGTGCTAAGATCAGTATTAATAAATGAGATTTTGTGAAACTGAAAGTGTTTTGTAAGTCTAAGGGAACAGTTAAAAGGACAAAACAGCACCCTAAAAGTGGGAAAACATTTTCACCAACCTCACATCTGACAGAGGAATCATTTCCAAAATATATAAGAACTCAAAAAGCTGGACATCAACAAACCAAATAATACAATTTAAAAATGGGATACAAATCTAAACAGAATTCTCAAAAGAGGAATCTCTAATGGCTGAGAAGCAGCTAAAGAAATGATTGACACCCTTAGCTATCAAGGAAATGCAAATTAAAATGGCTCTGAGTTTTCATCTTACACCTTTCAGAATGGCTACGTAACAACAGCTCATGCTGGTGAGGATGTGGAGAGAGAAAAAAAAAAAAACACTTCTATTGATGGTAAGAGTGCAAAGTAGTCCAGCCACTTTGGAAATCAACATGGCCGTTTCTTAAAAGTTTAAGAATCAGTCTATTTTAAGGCCTAGCTATGTCTTCCTGGACACACACCCAAAGGACGCTTCACCATACCAAAATGACACTTGCACAACTATGTTCATAGCAACTTTCTTCATAAAAGTCAGAAACTGAAAACAAATTAGAATTCCCTCAACTGAAAAATGTTGGAGAAAATGCACATTTACACAAAGTATTCAGGTTAAAGCAATGACATCAAGACATTTGCTGGCAAATGGATAGAACTAGGAGATATCATCCTAAGTGAGAAATCCAGACCTAGGAAACAAACATCTTATGTACACACTTATAAGGGTATAGTAGCTATAAAGTACAGGATAGTCAAGCGGCAATACATAGACTCGAAGAAGCTAAGTAACAAGGTAGGCTTAAGGGAATACACACAAATCTCACTAAGAAAATGAAACAGAATAGACCCAGAGGGTGGATACGCAGGAGGTTACTGGATTAAGGAGAGAAGTGGTGATGGGAACATTAGAAATCAGGTATGGGAAGGATGGAGGGAAAGAATACTGGAAGAGACAACTGGAAGTGGCGGGGCATCTCTTGCATGAACTAGAAATCTAGTGTAATGGTAACTCCCAGGAAAGTATGTTGGTGACCCTAGCTAAACTTCTAGCATGTGGGGCATATGGAGCCTGAACTAGCTATCTCCTGTACCAAGGCAAAACTTTCAGAGATGATGGGACACCAATCCAGCAATAAAACAGTTGGCTTACAATTTGCTGAGATGTGTTGCTGAAAAGATGGCACAAAAACTGTGGGATAACAACCAATGACTTGTCCTGCTTGAGACTCATGCCATGAGAGGGAGCCTATTCCTGATACTGCCAGGAGCATCAGAAACCAGAGGATGGACAGCAAAGCAACCCACAATAGAACCAAACATGGGGTTCACACAGATTATTTGTCTACATGAAGTATCTCCGCTGGGCTCTCGGGAGGTGAGCCATTTTGCCATGCCAGACTGGAGTTTTTAAGCTTAATTCAGCCAATTACAACTAAGGCATTCAACACATTTTTTCATGTACTTCTTTATCACTTGCACACACACACACATGCTCTCTTTGACCTGGTTATCTAGTTATCTAGGGCTACAGGCGGGTCCATGGTGTTGCGGGCTGAAGGCAATGGGCATGTGTTCTTTATCATTCTTGTCCATTCTCTAAGGCTTGGTTTTGATTACTATCTGTAGTCATGGGAAGCTCACCCGAAGTGGGACACAGTCTGGTAATTTCCACAGCTTCAGGAAAAGTGCTTTCTGAGGCTATGTGTTCTTTACAGTGAATATTTGTGTTTCCAGATGTTCCTAGGTGAGACCCATGATCCAAGAGGATCATGACCGACAGGTTGAGAATCACTGCTAGATATCACGACCTTCTTCAGGAAATGTGCTGCAGTTAAAATATTTAAAAATTATAATTAAATCTAAAGTTTTCTCATTCAGGTAGGAAGAGTATAATGAAAGCATTATTTTGTATGGTCATCCCCGGAAGGGCAAGAATGGAATATGATGATAGATTAACATGCTATCAGTACAACAATGTCCCCATGTCATGGTTATAGCCTCCTTCCTTATCAGCAAGAATAGAAGAAGATTGTTGTAAAGGTTTGTGGAGCAGAATATGTCTGATATTTCCTTATTTTCTAGTGCCAATACCATGGCCTTTGGTAAAAGTGTGGCATTGATTTACAAAGGAAGCACCAATAAATGGCATCTGGCAAGTGTTCCGTGTCATTGGCATTGAAACCTGCAACCTCCAAATGGATATTCAGAGATGACATTGGTTGGAATTCCTCCTCTTTTGAGTTTTTTTCTCTTTGTCCTATTTTCATCTTCTCTACCAGCTCTGTCCCTGAACTTCACCACTATTCCTGGCTATTTAAACAGGGGCTGAGGATCACAAGCAGGTCTTCATGCTTGTATACAAGCACTTCACCATCAAACTATCTCATCAACTTCCAATAGATCCATCTTGAAATTCATACTTAAATAAAAATATGCATGTCTACCTCTCTATCACTGAACCCTTTGCTTTTTGTAGTTGTCATAGCCTTTACTGACAAAGAAAACATTAATAAAGATCAGAGGTGTAACACCAATGAGTTACTAAGATGTCGGCTTCAGACAAACTTCACAAAATAATACTAATGAACATTTGTGTTAACTGAGGCTTGATTCCTCCATTCACATACATGTGTTTGAATTATGTGAGCTGATATTTGTATTTTGTTTTAAACATGATTTAATTAAAAGGAAGAAATTTCAGGAAAAAAAAAGCTTAATAAATACAAGTAATTATTTCATTATGAACCAGGTGGTTGCATAAGGTCATGAATACACTTTCTCAATGAGAAGTGAAACACTAAGTTATTATAATATTTGCATCTGGCTTAAAGGAAAATAAGCACAAATAACATTTCAAATTGGAATTTCATAGATGTTAAAATTTGATGTTGCCCTTGGTATTATATAACTCATCAGAATACACACATATGAAAATATTCTGTATGAATTATGAAAGAAATTGCAAACAAAGCAGAGGGGAAAGCACCTTCTGCCCACATGCTGGGTTATCTCAGCTTGTAAAGCTACAGCGAGTTTGCAATCTGATCTCAATTTAATCCTTAAACTTAGACCAAGAGTGGGAGGTGAATCTAGTCTGAGAAAATGGCTAATATTTTTAATTTCTATAAATGCCTAATGAATGAGCATGATTATCACGTAAAGTGAGTTGTTTAAACTTGAAATTGGAAGTGTCTTTTTTACTTCCACATCACAGTGTACAATTCTGCCAGGCTTTCCTTTATAATAACTCTGAGGTTAGTAAGTCTTTACCTGACACCTTCAGCAGCTTTGATGGTCAGATGCTTTTCTGCCAAAGTCTGTCACACTCCTGAAACGCTCCTTTTCTTAGCAACTCACTTAAGTGCAAGGGAGAGATTGTATTTCTGTGTCTATGGCATCTCCTACTTTCTTTAGCATAGTGGGAAAAATTGATAAGTACAAAATAGACAAATAAATAAATGTAAATATGAACTTAGATTCATTCAGCACACAAGTGAACATAGAGAAGAAACTGAAGTATAGTCATTGGAGACGACTCTGTCATCACCTGCTTTTTAAATTAGGAGAGACTACAAGACAGCTTGCGAAAGACCAGGAAAGGAGAACAATAGGTAAGAGAAACAATAGGAAAGGAGAAGAGAGTGAAGAACTGTCTCCAGTGGCAGATGTTGATGACGTAAGACTCTCATTAAGAAAATTCTGCCAGGCAGTGGCGGTGTATGCCTCTAATCCCAGCACTTGGAAGGCAGAGGCAGGCAGATTTCTGAGTTCTAGGCCCGCCTGGTCTAGAGAGTGAGTTCCAGGATTAGCCAGGGCTACACAGAGAAACCCTATCTTGAACAAAAAAAACAACAACAATAACAAAAAACAAACAAAAATAAAAAAACAAAAAAAAAGAAAAAAGAAAATTCTATCAAGAGTTAAAAATTGCCCTGCCATGGATAACAGTGCCAGATTAAGACATCCATAAATAACATTTGGGCTATCTGTGCTTCAGAAACCTCTCCTGAACACAAATGAAAATTTGTAATTTTGTGTAAAGCAAAAACAATTAGTACCTAATGAAAATATATCATATTAGCTAGAATTTGTGACTTTATTATTCCAGGAAGTTTGTTTAATCAATATTTTTTTAATTGTATGACTTTTGCTTATATTTATAGATCAATTTAACAATAATATTTTAAGTAATATGCCATTTTATTATACTTAAATAATCTCATGGATTCAATTAAAATATCCCACTTACCTATGAAATGCTATTGGCCATTCCTTTCTGCACAGCATTTTTTACTTAATTATATTATTTACATTTGAAACATTACATTGATTGCACTGTTTACTTCCCTTCCCTACATTGGTGTTTTACTGAAGAATGTTTTGAATATTAGTTAGTTCTGCTCATATTTCTAAATAGCTATACAATCTTAAAAATACAATTTCTCAAGTCTAGATTGTACAAATGATATCTAGGGTCTCTTCTAATCTTTGTCTTTTTGAGTGGTAGTATACTTTGCTCTTTGTGCTGCAATTCTCTTTCTACACATTTATGTGACCTCCACTGTTATATTTAGGTTTCACTCAAATCCTATATTTGCATCTTTCAGATCCATTACCCAAGTCCTAGGACACATTGCACTGACTGTATCCTGTTTGCCCCAAGGCTATTGAGAAATCTCAGTATCAGTCTTTCTTGGTGGAAACTGCAGATCTTAAGTTGAGCAAGCCTGGGTTGCTGTACTTTGCTTCTCACACAATTGTGGTCTACAGGTTACCTTACTCAAAACATCAACTTTATTTTAAGCTTGTAGTTTTTCTATTTTTTTTCCCTGGAAAATTCTCTCTCTAGTATATTATTCACTCTTTCCTTGATCACGATTTCTAATTTTCTGGCTCAGATCAATCTGTAAGTGTATTGATTAAAACAATTTAAAGTTGGTGAGAGAGTCTCAAGGAAATACTGTGTCAATTGCACAAGATTTAAAACATTTTACTGAGAAAATTAAAAGGAAACATTGTATGGGGAAGTCTTACTCACTTCTGTATTAATTTTCTTAGAAATCATATATTGTTGGCTAGTACTGGCAATCCAGGGAGGTAGAATACACAGGGAAGCCAAAGTGTTTCCTAAATTGGCTTAAGGCATTGGAAAATTTTCAACATTTTCTTTCCTAGATTCCCTCTGACGTGGAATGCACACAAACTTAAAGTGAATTCAACTTAAACTTAATCCTTGACACTAAATTCTGAATTCGGAATTGTGGTTAGTATAAGATGGTTCACAAACTCAACTGGAAAATTGAAAATATACTTGTTTTTCTGCAATTGATAATAAAATAATTACTCACAAGTAGAAAACCTCACGAATTAAGAATAATGAATAAGTAACATTTAATATTAAATTGACTAGTTAATTTTTTTACTTATTTATGCTTATTTACTTATTTACACTGTATACCATGAACAAGTTTTATAAACACACCTTAAAATGATGCTGCATAAAATAATAATCATTTTATTCCTGTAATACAAAAGTATTTTAAATTTATGAAAAGAGAAAATATCTCAATTTTCATTGTTCTAAGATCAAAATATTTTAATGTTTAATAATAAAAAGACAAAACCAAAGTTTTCAAAAAAATAAAAGGGAAAAAGAAACCAATAAATCAACATACACTAGTGATTGGTTATGCTTTCTCAATTGTAATAACACAGACTTGACTACTGTGAGTGTCACTCTCTACCACAAATTTAGTATGATGTTAGTGTAATATCTGTTCAGGATAAAGATCATCAATTAGCCATATGGTAAAGTTTTTACTTTTAAAGAAAATTTATATTTTACATACTAGAGAGAAGCATTATCGAATGACCAGTATCAAACAAAAGGCACTAACTACTTTTATGAGTGTCAGTCATTATGTAGACGTCGGAATTTGAGACCCATCACTGGTCACTCTGCAAACCGAGGACTTTGGGACCTCCTTCAGCTGCTTCAGCTTTTAAACTATGGTAATTCTGCCAATATCCTCTTGTCTCTGTGGATTTCAGTTTTGTTCCTTGTTACTATCTCCTTGTAAAGGTTTTTCTCACTAGAAAAGAAAAAGAAAGAGGGAAGGAAAAACAAAAAAAGTAAAAAGAAAATGTCCATGTGTAGGTTTGTTTTAATAAATTGTTGCTAAGATAATATGTTCTCTGGAAATAGTCATGATACAAATGCCTTTCTCCTGAGAACCTACTATGCAACCCTGCTGTCTATAGAACATGTCATGTTCCTTAAGGCCACGATGGTCTATGCTTATCATTATCTGTCCCATTTTTAATCTTGTCTGGATGAACTGCTTAAACTACTTTAGGCACTTCTTCCTCATATCCAAAACTCTGGTCTCTCAATATGTACTCGTTTTTACCCTCGGGCCAACCTAGTCTTCATCTGTACCAGAATTCTGCCCAGAGCTCATGACTCTGGGCATCTCCTTTCCCTCTGTCTCACCACCATATGACATTAACCAACTGCTCCTTCTCTGTCTATTGCACCGTATTACATACAGGTCTATTAAAATGCTCATTTTTCTTCACAAGTAGGTTTTCCTGTTTGCTTTCCT
This sequence comes from Mastomys coucha, assembly GCF_008632895.1. Taxonomy (NCBI): domain Eukaryota; kingdom Metazoa; phylum Chordata; class Mammalia; order Rodentia; family Muridae; genus Mastomys; species Mastomys coucha. Next base: position 80,181,546 of record NW_022196905.1, on the reverse strand, counting down.
ATGAAGATTGTGATTGACCTATTTAGTATTTCTTTATTGCAGCATGTGGGAAAACACTGAAACAATTGAAATGAAATATTTAATTTGGACTGTCTCTTTTCCAAAGGACTACTGTTATACTTCATGCAGCATTCGTGCATGACTAACATTAGGGTCTAGTCATAATATAGATATTGCCTTCTTTCTAATGTTGAACTTTTTGAGTGTTAGTTCAGTGTCATATTGTAAAGAATGAGAAAATGATACTCTGCACCTTCAGTTTCTATACTTTTTATTCTAACATACATATTGTATTCTTTATTCCACTCTTTCCCTCCTCTCTTAGTAGGGCTAGTATGTTCTTTATAGGCTGTACTCTTTTGAGTGTGACTTTGAGCCAGCAAAACTCGTACGTTTATGGGTACTCCTTTGGTGTGCCCCCACAGCTTCCCTCAACTGGCCTCTTTTAACCTTCAGTTCTTTCCTGTTCCTTGCTATGATTCTGGATGTCCTGACTACATGGTAACCATATCATGGATCTCTGCATCATATTCTAAATTTCTCAGTGCACTAAAGCTCATTAAAAAGAATATCTGCATATATTTCTTAGAGAAAATGATGGATTTCAATGACTTGGCATTCAGTTATATCATGTATTTTGATCATAGTCACTTCCCATATCCTTTTCCAAACCCTCATTTCTTGCTAGTTACCTTCCTTTCCCTTCTGATTTCACAGTTAGATCACCATTTCCAATCTAATTTCTGCTCCACCTCCTTGATATTTTTAAAAGACAGAGTTTCTCTGTAACAAGCCTGTCTGTTTGGGAAGTCATTTTGTAGAACAGGTGGGCATTGATTTTTGTTTTGTTTTTGTTTTGTCTTTTGGTTTTTCGAGACAGGGTTTCTCTGTGTAGCCCTGGCTGTCCTGGAACTCACTCTGTAGACCAGGCTGACCTAGAACTCAGAAATCCGCCTGCCTCTGCCTCTCAAGTGCTGGGACTAAAGGTGTGCACCACCACTGCCCGACAGGTGGGCTCTGAACTCACAGAGATCTGCCTGCCTCTGCCTCTCATACACTGGGATTAAAGGTGTACACCACCACACCCAGCTCTTGTTTTAGTATCTTGGTTTATAGCATATCTGACATTTCAATAAGCCAGACAGGCATAGCCTATTCATTCATTTCCCTAATTTCTCCTACTTCCCATTTTAATGACATCATCCTTTCTGTCAAGTTCCTTCACACAATTTCTCTACCTAAAGTCATTTAAATATTTTTCTTAGACTGTAATAATAACTTTGTATAAGCACATCCTTTAATTGATCACTGGGTTTGTATTGTCATAATGTTTCAAAACCCCAAATATTTTACAATGCTCCTTTATTTTAAATATTTTCATGTTTTTACTGATTAGTATTAATAAAATATGTGAAACTCACAAGCATTTGGGATTTAATTGTATCAAATATCTACCACAGTAGCTTGTACTGTATACCCTTAATAGGTCTTCAGAGATGTTATATTGTGCCACTTATTGGTCTCAAAATTCTACTTATTCTTTATGATCTAGTTAAACTAACAAACTCACCACTACATTCATCAAATATGTATCATTTCTTCATTAGACATATTAAATTGTATACATTGAAACAAAAATGTTACATTTCAATTTGGCTTTTTTCCACAACAAAATCCCAGAAAAGTTAAAAGTGTGGGTTATGGAACTTACATGTGGCTAAATAAAAATTAGCTGTAGAGAGACAAACATGGAGTGGGTATGATAACTTAGCAATTAAATGTATCAAGACTGAAAAAGTTATACAACCATACAGTATCTTCATTTCCTAAATGTTGATAATGAGAAAAAAGAGCAACTTCAAATTGCTTTGCAAAAAATGACAATATAATGATAGGTTGTTACATATAGCATTAAAAAGATAAAAGTCTATAATCTGTTATGACTATCATAACTGGAGGAGTAAAAGATAACTGCTTGTTAAGTAAGTAAATTTCTATGCCTATTTTCAATAAAAGTGCCAAAAGAGAGACAGATATAGAGACAGAGAGAGAAATACTTTTACTTGTGTGTTCTGTAGAGCCCTGAGCCATATATATATATATATATATATGCTTTAGCAAAGAATTGGATTTATCTTCAGCCCATTTTGCAAACTTATTATTACAGATTCAGAGTTTTTATTTTTTATACAAACTACAGATTCATTTTCTGATTTGTTCTATTACTATATAAAATGCTTCCCCCTTTGTACTGAATATTAGTTTAATGTATTTTTTCCAAAATCTGGTGAATGTGAGCCATCAAGAGTTTGCTACATATGGCTAGGCTATCTTAGCATTTTGAGTTCTTAGTGCTCAGGTCAAGATGAAATCCTGGTCCCTGTAAACCTTTGTGTATCTTTGATGTTTCTATATCATTGCCGCATAACTGAGGTTAAAGGCCCCCACTAAGCTGGGGAGAGGGCTGAGAACTATGTACTAGGCTGGAGGAACATGCAGTTATTTTAAATTATTGGACAATTGCCTTTCCTGGACAAGTTCTGTCACCAGCTTCTGAATTGCTGCCTTGTTTAATGTACCCCAGAATTTCTTGGGAAAGACAATAGAAAGAAACCATTTTGTAATCGCGTGGACTTCTTGGAATTAAGGGGACTTTTTGAATAATTTACAAACCACAAAATTAGCATGTCATTAAGTGCAGTATATATACAGTCACAGCATCTGACAGACTATCATCCTCTCAGCTTCACCTCCTCTCTTGTCCTCCGCTAAAGGTAAGAACTTCAGACGTAAGTTTGAAATATTATTTTCATTATTTATTTCAAATACATACTAACGTATATTATAGGAAGAACAGATTTACTTAAGACATAGCTTTTTAAAATTATATATTTAAAAACAATGAGATTATTTTAAAGGATAGACTTTTAAAAGTCAGAAATGCCTAGAAAAATTTGGTACAAATTATAATGACTACGGGCTTCATAAAATTGGTTACATGTAGTAAAAAAAAAAAAATCACAAAGCCAGTGGTTATTATAAAGGGGAGACTAAGAATTGCCTCCTGAGTAAGATATTTTATTTGATTTGATGTATTTTACTAGCATAATGCACTCAAATTATATCATGGTAAATAGATATTTACTATACAGCTCTTAGATGCAAAGTTATGGCTATAAGCAAGGAGATTGTAGCCATAAAACTTGTCCAGGGACTTGGAGTTCTTGATCTAACTCATAGTATTACAAGAAATATTAGAAACCATGCGGAAAACAGAAACAATGTCTTCTATTTTCTTAAAAAAAGTAATTCTAGAACAATCAGAACTGACTTAGAAGCAGTGATCATGGAAGTGCGATGAATAGAAAGAACTGTTGCTTAGAGCATTCCATATAACAGTGAAGTTCTGATTCAAAATTGGTGTAAAAAATGCTAAGGATTAAATATAAGAACTGCAGTGGGATTCTCCCCACATTTAAAATATACAAAGATACAACTTTCTTTTAATCTAGGATGATTGAATTATATGAAACTTGTGGAGGAGGCTTTAGACAAGGAAGAGTTAATAATGAATAATACAGCATCCATCAGGAAAACCAAAAACACTTCTTTTCACTTATGGGATAATTTTCCATGTTCAAGTATTGGAAAGAATGCTTTATAAATATATTTAATTTTTTTATTTTTCATGCTGTGATAACTCACAAGCAACAAGACAGTTAATACACATTGTCTACCATTCACGCTAGAAGTGAAGCTCCATAGAGCTGAGATATTAATATTTCGTTCACTGTCTTGTCACCTGTAAATGCTCAGGAGTGTTAAATAAATTGATTGTGAAATGTTCAGGTAGTTATGAGCTCTTCATAGCTTTTGTAAGGCATTCATACAACTGTTAACAAAAGAGAGTTAACACAAAAGAACGGAGAGAGAGAGATGAGCTGAAGGCCACTGATGGTGGCTGCGGCTGAAGTCTGAGTGTAATATTTAATAGTATTTAAGGACCAGAGTAGATCTTGACTTGTTAACTGACTATTCCGTTACTAATTCTTCACGTCATTCACAGGACTTGACAGCCATGAAGGTCTTCATCCTCGCCTGCCTTGTGGCAGTTGCTCTTGCAAGAGAGGTGTGTAAAGAAGCTTCTAAGTAATTAAAGTGTAAAGAGGAGTCTGCTTGCTTACACACAATAACAGCAGTGGTAGCTCTTAATCAACAGAGACTTTAGGATCTGTTTATTTAATCACTGCCTCTTTGAGAATCACGCAGTGTCTCAAAGTTCCTGTAGGGTCTCCAAGTTGGAAAAATGCTTACAGCATTATTGTGTCACAAATTCTCTAACAACAACAACAACAAACAAACAAACAAAAATAAGAAATGAGAAAGGCAATAGAAATACATCAAATAAAAATGGCTTTGCAAAAGTATACTCACATGTGCAGCTTGACTATCTCATTCTGAAGATAGTGTATGCATCTCTTTAGATGAACAGGTCAAGTCTTATGGTGCCTCTCCAAAGAGGTATTCAGAGAAGGAAATGTAATCAAGAATTGTGGCCATGCTATGAGTAGAGTCACAGGCATAATAAAAAAAAACTGTTTAGTGGAAATTAAAGTAACTTTTGCCAGTTATCAAAGATTATGTATACATTTATATAATACAGTGATGTACTAATACAAATTTGTTAAAAGATTAAAGAAATTGTAAATATGTTTTCAAGATTATGAAAGCCATATATATATGTATATGTATATATATATATATATATATATATATATATATATATATTTCTGAAAGAGGTAAAAGAGGAAAGTATGTTTAGTAACAAAGTAGATATAGTAACTACTAATGCATTTTGGTTGTTTGTTTGCTTTTACAGAACAATGCATTTACTGTATCCACTGAGGTAAGAGTTTCTATTGAAACAAATTTCCAACTCTAAAATTACTATCTTTTTTAGTGATCTTGATGTTCTAATTGGACTATAATTTAACATATATATGTATGTATTTCTGTTTACAGACTGATAGTATTTCCAGTGAGGTAAGGCAATTGTCTCTCAGAGGCAGTAAATGTCATCTTTCTGTTGAGTTAAATCATGTTACTCACACTCTAACTTAAGTAAATATCCATTACATGATTAGGGGCAAAATAATATCTGGATTGCTTCATGATCTAATTGCCATTAGTTTCTTATATGAAATGTCATCACTGCATCTTCAACTCCTCTTTATTTTAGAAGCTCACAATTTTATTCATTACCATGAGCTCTCCTTAATCTGACCTGGATTATTAATATTCACTGTGTGCCTTTTGGCACTCATTGGCTAGGAGCCATAGTATCAACTAATGACAGATATCAGTAGAAATGACATGCTTACTCTATAGTAGGTAGGCTGGCTTGCAGTAAGACACATTTGGTTATTAAAGCTATCATTTACATAAAATAAGAATCAACGGGATACAATGAAATTATAAATTTACCTGAGAATATCACATAGATGTCTTTACCTTGAAATACTTATCATTTGCTTATTATTTTCTCTTCACAATGCTGCAAATACCTCAGAGGAAGTATTCATTTTTCATGGTTTATTTGAAGCCTAGCATAGTAGCAAGTGAACTCAGAGTGATTATAATACTGTATTGTCATTAGTCTGTATTTTCAATTATCTTTGTGTGTTTTGATTTAAGAACAGAATTTAAAGATCATCTGTAGACAGAGAAAGAACCAAGTAGCCTTGTTTACATATCTCTTTGTATACTTTGCTCACTAATTTATTTTTCTTTCTTGACTGCACTCACTTTCCTTGTATAAGTAGGCTTGCACAATGTTTTAAATAATTTGAAAATAAGTTCATCAATTTTCCCATTAGTAACCTGATAGATAACTTACTAAATAACTTTATTTTCAATATGTATTGAAATTCTGCATATTCATTAAAACTAAATGATTTTTTTTTTTTTACTTTTCTGAAGGAATCTATTGAAAGTACCAATGAGGTAAACCCATTGTATTTTACTTCCATGCTTTATTTTTGAAGATGAAAAGTTTGAGATTTTTAATGTATTGTTTATTTCTGGCAGAAACTTCAGAAGGTGAATCTCATGGGTCAGCTGCAGGCAGAGGTAAACTGCTCATCAAGAATTCATATCTAGAAAGTTCATGTGGGCATCAATACATTTTCTCTATCATGACTGCAGCTACTAGTGGAGTTGTCTGGTTTTCATGATGAACACAAGCTTTTCTCCAGTAGAAAACGTGTTCCTTTTATTTTCTAAGTGAATATGTTGATGAAAGGATGTGTTGACCATGTGGCACTGAACTGACCACCTACCAAATGAAGAATCTTGCTGATTTAGTCTCTTTGTGGTATATTTACTTCACTCCTAGGCCAAAAACATTCTTTAAGAATTTCTCATGCTCGGAGTTAACTGGCATTCAATGGTTTTTCTGAAGATTTTGTTTTATGATAGCATTTATATTTTTTGTTTACCTGGTCTGAAGGGCATTTTTAGTCCACAAAAAGAGGAGTGAAATATGGAGCAACTGAATGCAAAACTACTTAGACTGTGACATAACTTAGCAGAGCATGCCTTCAAATTAATGCTTATCTGAATAGCATCACATTCTACTAGCATACCACACTTCTAGCCATTCACTCAATGGAATGGAATGGAATGGAATAGTTTAAGTTAGTTCCCCACTAAATTGCTTGCTGCTCACACTATATTTTCAAATCAAACTAGAGATTGATATTCCATTAAACCTTTTAAAATTAATTATACAAAACCACTTTGTTCTATTATCAGCCCACAGAGTATGAGAAATCAATGCTCTTTAATACCAAAGTGTATAGCTACAGATATAGATATAGCTTGGGATAAAGTGAAAAGATTTTGAAAAATCTTGAACGTCAGTTTTATTTTACACTATAATTCATCCACGAGTAGGATAGGTTACGAGAAATCCCTTAAGAACACTTTACTTATTCTTCATGTGACTCTAGACAACACTTTCTTACTTTGTGTATCTTTTTTAAAGAGCCTTACTCTGTATGTACCCCAGGATTGCCTAGAACTTACTTTTTATTTCAGGGTGGTCTCAAAGTAATAGTAATCCTCCTGCATCAAGCGTCAACCTGCTAGATTTAGAGCAATTAGACACCGTATTCATCTAGGTCAAGGTAGTTTTTTAAGCAAATGAAGGTTTTTGTAGTTGTTCCTTCTTTTGCTTATCATTGAGTAAAAGATTATTAATCAAGAATGTCGACTTTGCTGAATTGTGGACTAATGGTTCTTTTCTTTCTAGGATGTGCTCCAGGCTAAAGTTCACCCCAGCATCCAGTCACAACCCCAGGCCTTTCCATATGCTCAGACCATCTCTTGCAATCCCCTCCCACAAAACATGCAGCCTATTGCTCAAGTCCCTGTGGTGCCATCTTTTGGGCCTGCCATTTCTCCTGAACTGGAATCCTTCCTTAAAGCTAAAGCCACCATCCTTCCCAAGCACAAGCAGGTGCCCTTCCTCAACTCTGAAACTGTGCTTCGCCTCTTTAACTCTCAAATCCCCAGCCTGGCAGATCTTGCTAATCTGCACCTTCCTCAGCCTCTGGTCCAGCTCCTGGCACAGATTGTGCAGACTTTTCCTCAGACTCCCCTGGTTTCTTCTCAGCCCCTTCCTCAGTCCAAAGTTCTGTACCTTCTGCAGCAAGTAGCACCTTTCCTTCCATCAGATATGTCTGTCCAAGATCTTCTGCAGTACCTAGAACTTCTGCTTAACCCCACCCTCCAGTTCCCTGCCACTCAACAACTTCATTCCGTTTCTGTAAGTTCAATTTTTCTTTCTTTTAATTCCCCCTCAAAATGTATATATGGTGACAATAATAGAGGAAACGAGAGCTCTAGAATGAAAGAACTGATATATAGCTCATTAGTAAATAGATGAAACTCAGGGTTAGCTACAAAACAGAATCACCTGGAGATCTTCATTTCAACCTACTTCCCAGTGCCTACTGCCTAGTTACCACATATTCAATATAACCGGTTATCTAGGTAAAAGTAATTGCATGTTGAGTACAGATAATTGCAAGAACACTGAATTGGTAGATTTGGAAATCTGACTTATAGAGTATTAAGCTAGACTAAACCACAATTAAATCTGCCAATCTTATTAGATTTTGGTAACAAATTTTCTTTTGTAGAGTTCTAAAATTTGCTCGAGCTTTTATATGATTCACATACTACAGTTTATTTGTACTTTTGACCATATGTACAATCAGTCAAAAGATTGGGCAATGGTGGCGCATGCCTTTAATCCCAGCACTTGGGAGGCAGAGGCAGGCAGATTTCTGGGTTCAAGGCTAGCCTGGTCTACAGAGTGAGTACCAGGACGGCCAGGGCTACACAGAGAAAATATGTCTCGAAAAAGCCAAAAACCAAAACCAAATAAACAAACAAACAAACAAAAAACAAAACAAAAATTTGCAGCATTTCATTTGCTACATGGAACACACTGTAAGCAAGTGTTAGACTAAGAGGGAAAATGTATATTTATTTATTTGTATGTTTGCATTTAAGGTCTAAGAGGATTTCCAGGTTATTTTCTCCTCCTCATTTTTTTGGTAAGTTCTTGGAAACTAAATAGCAGAATGATAATTTTTATATTTTATGTCTTTTTATATTTTGTTCTCTTTTATGGACACAGCAGAGTAGCAAACGTCATCAAAATATTCACTTATTACTATGGTTTCATTGGTTGACTGCTTCTTACCAACATGACACTGGACAAAATTTATATTTCAAAGAACTTTCATTTTATTTGTTTGCCACCGGTATAGATCTATCATTTTCCAAAAGCTTTTATTTTTACATCTCATATTATCATGCTGTGAAAAAAAAGCAGAAATGAAGGTTTTTTTAATATTTTATGTGGATATATATTTTTGCTTTTGTTACAGGTCAATTTTCATTTCGATGTGTACTGTAGGTCTCATAAATTTTGTATTTACTCTATTTAAAATCATTCTTTCATTCAGGAGTTAAAAATAAGTTACTCAGTCCAGGTACTTAGAGGTACAGCAGGGCAGAGAATATAGCTTTCAGATTCTAAACTATAAAACCTCTCAGCCCTGAAGAGAGATTATAAATTCTGCAAAAATTTCTCATGAGCCAATGTGGCATTGAATAGGAGTTTATATGTCTCCAGGGAGAGGATCAATAGAGCGTGTTTGGAAACCAATTGGTTTTAATGGTGAGAGGCAAGTTAATATGACATAGAAGTTCTCAATCTGCAGGTCTGGACCCCTTTGGGAGTTGAATGACTTTTTCACAGAAGTAGCATATCAGATATTTACAGCATTTATATAGCAACAATAAAATGAAAAAGTATATAATTTTATGGTTGGGGGTAATCACAACATGGGGAACTGTATTAAAGGGTTACAGTGTCAGCAATGTTGAGAACGACTGGTTTAACACAACAGAACTGATTCTACATCTTTTTTTCACAGAATTGACTGAAACTGGAAATGTACAAATCTTTTCATCTTTGGATCACGCTACAAAATGATATATTTCTGAATTAATCTACATGGAAAAAGAAATTTTATTCTTTTATTTATTCTATGTATTATATGGTATTCATTTGAATTTGACCCATGGACTCTATGTGCTTCACAATTATATTACATGTAATACTGCAAATGTTCAATATGGAGCTAAAAATGCAAGACAATAATGTATGCAAAATAGTTTGTGAAAAACTGGATTTACTATTATTTCCTTGAGAACCTATTTCCTTTCCAGTCATTTCAATAAAATAATCCTTTAGGCATATTTAAGTTGTTTTGTCTTTATTATAATTTTCTAACTTTCTAAAGATCATGCAGTTTTAATGTACACTTCTTTGGACATTTAAATTGTCATATAATTAACTGCTGGGAAGAAGCACACCAGTGTTGCTTATCGGGCTGAGATGGAGGAGCCTACATGGGTCTGAGCTAAGTCCTCTGGATATAACTTATGGCTGTATAGTTTGATGTTCTTGTGGAACTCCCAACAATGGGAGGAGAAGCTGCCTCTGACTCTTTCACATGTGCTTGGGACTCTTTTCTTCCTACTGGACTGTTTCATCCAGCCTCGATATGAGGGTTTATGCTTAGTCTTATTGTAACTTGGTAGCATATGTGTGAATATCCCTGGCAAATCTCCTTTTTAATTTTTTCCTTTTTTTAAACATTTTTTACTAGATGAAAAAAAACGCTCTGAACCCCCCCCCCCCCCCCCCGCCATGCTCACCAACCCCACCCACTCCTACTTCCTGGCCCTGGCATTCCCCTACACTGAGGCATCAAGACTTCACTGGACCAAGAGCCTCTCCTCCCATAGATGACCGACAAGGCCATCCTTTTCTACATATGCAGCTGGAGCCATGGGTTCCTCCATGTGTACTCATTGGTTGGTGGTTTAGTCCCTGGGAGCTCTGGGAGTTCTGGTTGGTTTATATTGTTGTTCTTCCTAAGGGGCTGCAAACCCTCAAGCTCCTTGGATCCTTTCTCTAGCTTCTCCATTGGGGACCCTGTGCTTAGTCCAATGGTTGGCTGAAAGGATCCACCTCTGTATTTGTCAGGCACTGGTAGAGTCTCTCAGGAGTCAGCTATATCAGGCTCCTGCCAGCCAGCACTTGTTAGCATCCATAATAGTGTCTGTTAGAAATCACTGCTGTGAACCTCCTGGCCTGGAGAGAGTAGAGACAGAGATGGGTACAGAGTAGGACTCTGGTATGGCTGAGACTGAGGGTCTCCAGACGTTCTAGCTCCCTAACTATACTGAAATGCCAATGATAACTTCTAAAAAGTCCTAAAAACTTTCTTTCTCTTTCTGAGTGTAAAAAACTGCTGGCTTAGGCGATTGACCCCTCCAACCTAAAGGTAGAAGACTAAGTAGTGTGGTCTTTGTTTCATCTCAGCAAGAACTGTGTAGCTTTAACTTTCAGCCTCCTAGTCAGAAGGCACAGGAGGAAAAGGGGACACTTTGTAAAGAGACTGTATCTATATCGTTTATTACTAAGTTGTAAAAAGTTTCCCATGAAAACTATCTAAGAAAAGGGGAAAGCAGAAAGACCCTAAGTGGGGCAAGGGAATTTTTTTTTCTCATCTCTTTGTCCTCAGTACTTATACATCTTTCAGAATACATGATCACATGAGAAAAAGTTCATCATAAATTCACACATAAAATTCAAATCATAAATTGAATAAGAAGCTTATAAGAGTGATTGTTTACATTCATGTCCATTAGAGGTAATTATCTGGCTAAATATTCATCACTGTCACAGCTCCACATGTTCATTGAAAGTTAAAACCATAAGTTATTAGTGAAGTTCTGTGTAGATAAACCCAGTCAAGATCTTAATCTGTTCTAGCACCTGTGATAAATCATTAGTTCCATTTTATGGCCTTTGGTTAATTGTTTTACAACCTCTTGGAATATACTCTGAGTAGTAGAATGTCTGATTACTATCTAAGGGGAAAATAAGTGGTGACACCTGGGAGACTGGAAGAGTTCTCATTGTAGTATTGACTATCAGAAAATGATCTAATAGCAGTCCCACTATAAAAGAGCTCAATAATCACTGATATAATTTTAGGAATTCTTATAGGATCATCATTAAGAATTAAGAAGTCATTTATTCATCTATATAACATCACTACAAGACAGTACATCTTAGTAGATCTGAAGAGATCTGCTCAGAGTTGACTAATACCTAGTGATTGTTATATATGATTAATAATAGCAGGAAAAGCATATTAATAACAGGAATCTTTCCTAAAATTACTTTCTCCTGGGCTTTGCCTATGGAACCAAGTCTGTCATAGATTATATTCTGAAGCAGATCATCTCAGAAAGATCACCTGTTAGTTATTAGCTTGTTCTATGATGGCTCCTGACAAATCACTTTAATAATTGAAATCACTAAATAATAAATTCTTAAAACAATGACTAAGATAAATAATTTATTTGTGGCTTAGCTTCATCAAAGAATTTAAAATTAACTAAAAGAAGCTATTAAACACGTGGGATGGAAGTAAGAGATGCAGAAAGGGCATTCACAGTACTTACAATGCTTACATTTGAAGTGTATAAAGAGCCAAAATCAGATTAGTGAGACAACAATCACTATTGTGTATAGCCTATACAATAGAATCATTAATTTATGTTTGAATAGTCCAGTTACATGACCAGTATTAATGTTTGCTAACATAATTTATTCTATGCAAGCCTCAGATAGAGTGAGCTCCAGGACAGCCAGGGTTACACAGAGAAACCCTATCTCAAAAAAAAACAAAAAAACAAAAAAACAAAACAAAACAAAACAAACAAACAAAAAACCAAAACCAAAAAAAAAAAGAAGAAGAAAAGAAAAGAAAAGAAAAATCTTGAAATCTTGATGGGCAACAAATGCTTGAAGAATCACTTTTCATGATGATGATACAGGACCTTAAGAAAGACATAAGTAGCATCCTCAAAGAAATACAGGAGAACACAGGTAAAGAGCTAAAAGTTCTTAAAGAGGAAACATAAAAATCCCTTAAAGAACTACAGGAAAACACAATCAAACAGGTGAAGGAAATGAGCAAGACCATCCAGAATTTAAAAATGGAAATAGAAACAATAAAGAAATCAGAAAGAGAGACAGCCCTGGAGATACAAAACCTAGGAAAGAAATCAGAAGCCATACATCCAAGCATCACCAACAGAATACAAGAGAAAGAAGAGAGAATCTCAGGGGCAGAAGAAACCATAAAAAACATTGACACAACAGTCAAAGAAAATGCAAAAAGCAAAAAGTTCCTAACCCAAAACATCCAGGAAATCCAGATCGCAATGAGAAGACCAAACCTAAGGATAATAA
>NW_022196905.1:80167908-80168623 GCF_008632895.1 Mastomys coucha | reverse complement strand
GTTAGTTTATATTGTTGTTCGTCCTAAGGGATTGCAAACCCCTCAGCTTCATTGCTCCTTTCTCTAACTCCTTCATTGAGGACCCTGTATTCAGTTCACTGGATGTCTGTGAGCCTCTACATCTGTATTGGTCAGATACTGTCAGAGCCTCTCAGGAGATAGCTATATTTAGGCTGGCTTGCCCTTCCTTCACTCTCTGCTCCATAGTTAATCTCTGCAACTCCTTCCGTGGGTATTTGGTTCCCCCTTTTAAGAAGGAATGCAATGTCCACCTATTGGTCTTCCTTCTTCCTGAGTTCCTTGTGGTTTGTGGCTTGTTCTTCCTGTATTCCAAACTTCTGGGCTAATAACCACTTATCAGAGAGTACATAACTTGTTTGTTCTTTTGTGACTGGGTTACCTCACCGAAGATGATATTCTCCAGATTCATCCATTTCCCTAAGAATTCCATAAATTTATTGTTTTTAATCGCTGAGTAGTTCTCCATTGTGTAGATGTACCACAATTTCTGTTTCAGAATTGAGAGTTCATCTTGGTAGATCATACCTTTGATGAATATGAAATGTCCCTCCTTATCTTTTTTGAATACTTTAGGGTGAAAATCGATTTAATTCGATATTAGATTGGCTACTCCAGGTTTTTTCTTGGGGGCATTGGCTTGGAGAATTGTTTTCCAGCCTTTTCTTCTGAGGTAGTGTCTGTCTTTGTCACTGAG
>NW_022196905.1:80162962-80166560 GCF_008632895.1 Mastomys coucha | reverse complement strand
GAGTACTAGGTTCTGATGAAGCCAAGTAGTCTTGGTTTCTGTTGGTAGGATTCTTGTGTTTGCTTTTCGCCATCTCTAGATTTTTGGCATTAGATGTTCTTAGTGTCTCTGACTAGAGCTTGTCCTGTCCCTGCCGCCCTGCAAGTCCCCTGAGAATCATGGGGCCTGTGCCTCCCAGCTGGCTGCTCTAGTCTTAGAAACTCATGAGAGAGAAAATGGCGGCTCTCACCTGAGTCTCTGGGTTAAGGTGCTCCCTGGAGGTAGGCCCTCCATTTGTAGGGAAGGGGCAGAAAAGTTCGCTGATCCACCTCTGTCACTGGAAACTGAGAGGATCCTGTCCCTGCAGCCCTGCAATCTCCCCTGCGACTCACAGGGCCTGTGCCTCCTGGCTGGGTGCTCCGGTCTTAGAAACTCACCAGAGAGAAAAAATCCAAAAGTATTTATATAGCCAAAAGAAACATAGACGATTAACTAGGGAGGTGGCTTGTAGGAGAACAACAAAGAGTGAGTCTGAATGCTTTGCTGGAGTTTGTAACTCTTGTATCAAGTTTGAAGAAGAGGTCTTTATAAGTTACTCTTTCTCTGAGATGAATGCTTTTTCAAATTATCACAGCTAATGAACCAAATTCTTACCCTCACCTAATGTCTGTGCCACCCTCCAAGCAGAACTATTGTTCATTGAAACAGTTGGTGAATGACTTTATGGATAGACCATCTTAATACCTACACCATTTCTTAAATGAATGTAACCTGTTATCTGTGGGCTGAGAATAAAGTCATTCAATCAAATAGCTTAGACCATAACAGGAAGTCTGTATCCGAAAATTGAGCCCACAATTCATCTCTTGGTGCAGCAGAACTATAAACTCTCAGCTTAGCTACAATGCAGGTAAAATCTTTCGGTGATGTGAGGGTCACTGAAGTACAGCCTTATTACGATGAAATCCAATGTCTAAAGATTGTTCTTATTTTGGGCTTGTACCACAGTAAGAGCCAAGATGTTAAACTCTACTAAATATAAAACAAACAAAAAGACTTTACATATTTATGTTCATTTAAGAAAATACTAGTAGTGATGTATTATTTCGAAGTATACAGTTGATATGTTTGGAGTTATTTAAATTTTTATTAAGAAAAATGTATTTCCACTATTGCTGTAGACAAGCATCTACATAAGACTATTAAATTGATTGTTGTTTTATATCAAACAACTTTTATAATACTCATTTTTATTGTTATAATATTTCATAAATTTTAAAGAATATGACAAAAAAGATATTGTAGGTATTGAAGGGGGTCTCTGGGAGGAGTGGGGGTACAAAATGGAAACAAGAATGTGATTTAATTCTATTTACTTAAAATATGTTCTTAAATGTTAACAAATTCAGATAAATTGAAATCATGTAACTTTTCTCATCATAATGCAATAAAAGTTTTTTTTTTTAAAAAAAGAAAAAAAAAACCAAATGCTTGAAGAAGGTGTTCAATGTCTCTAGTTCTCAAGTGAAAATGCAGATTCAAGCCAGCATATAACAACAGGGGAGTTGAAATGAAAAGAATTAAAGGTTCTTGTTCCAGAAAATCCTGTATAAAAGCAGCACAAACAAAACAACAACAATAACAAAACTACAGTGATAAAAGAATTCTTAGCAATGCTGACTTAAATGAAAATTCACAAAGCAACTGCTAAACTTCTGTTAGTGTTCTTTTAGAACTAATAATAGCGTATTCTGTGACTAGTGGTCGCATTGTTAGGCATATGATATTAAAAATGTATCCAATAATTATTAAAACATGGTATGGAAGAGTTTGTTTAGAATCACTGAAATAGATGTAGTAATAACAAGGGGCTTTGAACAAAGATGGAAACTCGACCTTCATACATGTAGGATCATCTCCAGCAAAGGATCATGAAGGCAGGCAGGAAGTGTGAAGTTTCATCAGGATTAGGATAAACAAACTAACATGATACTGACGACAAGCTAGAACAACCAGAGATTATTTAAGGCAGTGAGACAAGAAACCAGGCCAGATAATGAGAATAAGTAAGTATTTGGGAGGTCGTTAGATTGCTTAAGAAGTGTTCTTTGCTAAAACTTGATTTTCCAAATAAGTACATGGATGGACTTACATATTTCAGAAGCCTGTCTAATGTATAATAAAATTAAAAATATGTACCAATAGACAAATATCTGTATGTGTTCAACTAAAATATGCATCAGTGGTATGAGCAATAGATTTATTAACCTCTCAAAGTAAAATCTACAAAAGAATGATTTAATAATCCTTTGGATAAATTGAGTACAAGGGAATAGCAAATTAGACTATAATTGAGATGAAGGGGCTCTTGCCACCTAAAATGATGTGAATGGATTGTATATAAATAACATTCTATGGCTATCACTCAAATGTAGGACAGAAGAGAGTACACAAACCATAAGTGGAATATACCGGCACCTCCATAAAATTCATAAATAAAATCTTGTCTCTTCTTCCATGCTTTGCTTTCATGCATCTTTTATCCTGAGTGTGAATCATGTCTTCATTGCTTTTAGAAGTGACTGAAAGTCTACATTGATGCATAAATCTTGTAAGATTAGAGTTTCATACAGGTCACAGATATCATAATGACACTGGAGTTCACAAACATTTGAGGTCTTAGGAGATGTTTAAGAGAGTAGGGCATCGATGAACAAATCTACTGCATCATAATGCTTTAGTTTTTGTTTATTTTATTTTATTTTATTTTATTTTTTTAAATTTTTTTGGAGGGGAACTTGGGAATGGAGATATTGTAAATAAAGAAAACATCTAATAAAAAAGTTGACAATAAAAAATTAGAGAATTAATTTTCTTTTTTAAAAATAATTTTTATTAGATATTTTCTTTAATTACATTTCAAATGTTCTCCCCTTTCCTGGTTTCCCATCTGAAAAAAAAAACCCTATTACCTCCCCCCCTCCACATGCTCACCTCCCCACCCTCTCCCACTTCTTAGTCCTGGCATTCCCCTACACTGGGGCATCGAGCCTTCACAGGACCAAGGGCCTCTCCTCCCATTGATGACAGACTAGGAATCCTCTGCTACATATGCAGCTGGAGCCAGGAGTACTCTTTGGTTGGTGGTTTAGTCCCTGGGAGCTCTAGGGGTACTGATTAGTTCATATTGTTGTTCCTTCTATGGGGCTGCAAACCCTTCAGCTCCTTGAGTCCTTTCTCTAGCTCCTTCATTGGGACCCTGTACTCAGTCCAATGGATGGCTGTGAGCCTCCACTTCTGAATTATTCAGGTACTGGCAGAGCCTCTCAGGAGTAGCTATATCAGGCTCCTGTCAACCAGCACTTGGGAATCTTTACTCTCTTCTATACCTATTATCCTTAGGTTTGGTCTTCTCATTGTGTGCTGGATTTCCTAGATATTTTGGGTTAGGATCTTTTTGCATTTTGAGTTTTCTTTGACTGTTGTGCCAATGTTTTCTATGGTATCTTCTGTACCTGAGATTCTCTCTTCTGTCTCTTGTATTCTGTTGGAGATGCTTGCTTCTGTGATTCCTGACTTCTTTCGTAGGTTTTCTATCTCCAGAGTTTTCTCCCTTTGG
>NW_022196905.1:80130731-80162952 GCF_008632895.1 Mastomys coucha | reverse complement strand
ACTTACATTTTTGAACCAGGATGGTTTCATTCAATTTGTTCACCTGTTTGGTTGTGTTTCCTCTTTAAGGGCTTGTACCTGTTTACATGTTTTCTCCTGTATTTCTTTAAGGGAGTTATATATGTCCTTCTTAAAATTATCAGCATCATGCGATATGATTTTAAATCTGAATATTGTTTTTTCCAGTGTGTTGGGAGTATCCAGCACTTGCTGTGGTGGGAGTACTGGGTTCTGATGATGTCAAAAAGTCTTGGTTTCTGTTGGTAAGATTCTTGCATTTGCCTTTTGCCATCTGGTAATCTCTGGTGTTAGATATTCTTGCTGTCTCTGGCTGGAGCTTGTTCCTCCTGTGGGTCTGTAAGACTGTGTCATCACTCATGGGAGACCAACTCTCTCCTGGTAAGACCAACGCACAGAGGGCTGTGGAACCGCTCCACCTCCTGAGTGCAGATGGAGGCAGAAAGGACCCTGTCCCAGTTGCTCTGCTGCTTCTGTATCCTGTGCCTCCTGGCTGGACCTGCCTTAGTCATTGGAGAGAAAATGGCCAGGAATTCATTTTCAAGAAAAATACTCATAACATTCTTTTTTGTCTTTTTTAATCATGGTAAGCATTGCAGAGAAATGGTTTGAACAGAAGTCATGTTCCATAAAATTCATTATTTTTTATCTAGGAAGCATTTAATGGCAGCAACACTAGGAAACTAATAATGATTATAGAAACATCTATGGATGGTGAGCAGATTCTAGCTAAAACTACCATTAGAGAGATTAATGTGGCTCTCTATCTTCAGGTTCAAATAGGAATCAGTTGTATGTTTATATCCCTTAAATTCTGTCTGAGAAAGAGGTTCTATAGAAAGGATCCTGACATTTGAACATATTTCTTAGTCTAATCTTTGTTCTCTACCTATAAGTTTTGAGGCATTTGCTTGGAGAGAGAATTATTTCATCACTTTACAGAGTCTTGGATCGATGTTGATATGTCTTCCTTCTTAGTATAGTGAATGCTCTGTAGAGCTATCATCTGCAGCATGGTTTCTTTGAATTAAGTAATAGGTGGTATTGCATGAGATTTTTGCCTCCATTAATTCTAGGAAGAGTATACACCATCCTTGGTTAACTTCCCATGTTGCTCAGGACACAGTGTATAGTTTGAGTGGATATAAAAAACTGATCTACTCCCCCTGATGTATAGAGCCAAAAGATAGAAAGAGATTCACTGGAAATCATGTCTCCTGTGGTTAAATTGCAAATTAACCATGCACTCTATTTCTAGGTAAAGGTCAGTGAGTACTAAAGACTGAAAGATGAAATGGCAACGAGTCATGTGATAATCTAATTCTATGTCCTGCTGATTACCTGGAGGATAATGAAAAAATCATGAAAAGTTGGATGAGACAACCATAGCCACTTTTTGCAGGTGATACAGAATTTACATGTAGTTGTTTAAAAGTAAAGTTGTGTCTTGTACACAACAGTCTTGTAAATCTATTTTCCCCAAAACTGATAAAAAATATAAGGAGAGAGAAGAAATTTGGTTTATCTTACAAATAAAGAACTTCACTTCACTCAGCAATTTCACAGACAGATTTAATCTAGTTTTGCACTAAAGCTTAAATTGCAGAAAATATTCCTCTCTGTCCTAATAATAATCTATGAATATGTTTACTATTGTAGGGTTATTTTTTATTTACTCATGTTTAATTGTGAACTTGCCTCAAACCTATTCAGTTGCCACAAGTAAAGCACAATCACATTCAGATTACTAGTGTCCCTATTGCTCACACAGTGCTGTGTAATTCTGTATTCCCAAATGATAGATATTCTATGAAAAAAACAACTTTAATATAAAGATGCTGTATATAGCTTACAAGTATCTTTTCTGACTTTCAGCACCAACTGCAAGTAAATTGATATAAAAACTTCATTAAGAAGGAATGAAATGTCTACTTTTTGTCTTCCTTCTTTTTGAGTTTCTTGTGGTTTGTGGGTTGTTCTTCCTGTATTCCAAACTTCTGGGCTAATAACCACTTATCAGAGAGTGCATACCATGTTTGTTCTTTTGTGTTTGGGTTACCTCACTCAGGATGATATTCTCCAGATCCATCCATTTCCCTAAGAATTTCATAAATTTATTGTAGATGTACCACAATTTCTGACATCTGGATTTGTTTCCAGGTTCTGGCTACTATAAATAAGGCTGCTATGAACATGGTGGAGCATGTGTCCTTATTACATCTTGGAGCATCTTCTGGTTATATGCCCAGGAGTGGAAGGAGTTGCAGAGATTAACTATGGAGCAGAGACTGAAGGAACCTAAATATAGCTATCTCCTTAGAGGTTCTGACAGTACCTGACTAATACAGATGTAGAGGCTCGCAGCCATCCATTGAACTGAGTACACAGTCCCCAATGAAGGAGTTAGAGAAAGGACCTATGGAGCTGAGGGTTTTGCAGCCCCTTAGGACGAACAACAATATGAACTAACTAGCACCCTCAGAGCTCCCAGGGTCTCAACCACCAACCAAGGACTGCACATGGAGGGGTCTGATTGTTCTGGCAGTATGTGTATAGTAGAGGATTGCAAATTCGATCATCAATAGGAGGAGAGGAGCTCGGCCCTGTGAAGGTTCTGTGCCTCAGTGTAGGGGAATGCCAGGGCCAATAAGTGGGAGAGGGTGGGGTGGCAGGCAGGCATGGGGAGTGGGGAGGCAACAGGGGTTTGTTCTTGTTGTTTTTGCTTGTTTGTTTGTTTTTTGGAGAGGAAACTGGGAAAAGAGAAATTTACATGTAAATAAAGAAAATATCTAATAAAAAACTTCATTAAAATGTCATAAAATTAGCTTAAGCAGAATTTCACACACCCAAACACTTCACAAAATTACATACATATTCAACAAATACAGAAAACACAATTTGTGCCTTAAAATGTAATTTATTGAAAAGAGGAAAAGGACAATCTCAGTTACTACACACAATTACCCAAAATGATAACATTTCAGAAGAATCCATTTAAAGACTTTTAAAACAAATTTTCCATAATAGAAACTTGTTAAAGGCCTTGATTCTCTCTGCTCAGATGATGCAACTGGAATTTAGAAAAAAGTCTGTCTCGGATAGGTTAGCTTAAGAAAGGATGCTATGCTATCTAATATGATGTAGACAATTCAAGATGAATTCTTGCCCTCTATATGATGTTTTTTTCTACTCTAAAATAGCAGTCAAGCCTTTGAGTAAGACAGTGGCTCCATAGGATGAATGGAGAGACGTGAGGAGGATGGAGAATGGAGGTTCCAGTCACATCTGTAAGTAGAGAGGCAAAGGTATGGTTAGCTATATTATATCATTTTTGAGGAGAGAGGTTGTTAAAATTTTATAAATTTTGCTAGTCATTTCCTTTTTATATCAAACTAATACATTAGTTAATTTTTGTTTTTGTACTGCTGATATACACACACCATTTCTGGTTTATTTTGACTTAAAAATTGTTATTGATCTCTAACTTTTTGTGTTATTATTACAGATACCACCAGTAAAATATAATAAAGGTGTCACATAGGCCAGATGATTATCATTTTTATTAATGTGATCTTCTGGGGGAAAATTAAGGAACATCATACATACACACACACACACACAGACACACACACACACACAAACACAATAACACATACTGTGGGGGATGAGGTGGAGAGGGAGAAGGGAGAAGCTGAGCTGATTAAAACACATTTAAATTTATGTTATAACTTGCTATTGATTCCTACTTTATTATCTTAAAGAATAGGATCATGCTATTTGTCTTTAAATGTCTCAGAAGCACTATTTTATGAAATAGTAATATTCACATGTACATGCATGGAATTTTCTATTATTATAATTTATACTGTGAAATATTAGGTTGATAGTTAAATTCATAATTATGAAAGCTCAAATTTCAAATGGCAGTAGGATGGAGGGTTAGACATGCAGTCTATAAACTCACCGAGTGTTATAACTGTGGAGTTCCTGAGATGTGACTTAATATCTCTGAAGGAAAAAAAAAGTATTAACATCATTAGATGAATTTATTCAGTAGTGAAATTTTAATGAGGAAAATGATGGCTACTTATCAAGTGTCTGTTTTTACAATATTTTCTTGACAGAAATTATTGAAATTGATCATCTTTAGGATAAGAAGACAAAGTATTATTGTAGTATTTCAAATGAGCAAAACGCTAGGAGTTGAATTCGGGATGAATCTGTGCTTAGATACATGCTCCTTTACACATATAATATTTATATTAATCATGTTTATTCACAGAGTTGCTTACAGAATAGTAAAACTAATTTGTAAAGCAAACAATTAGTAAAGTGTGACTGTGTGTCAGTAGATTTTTTTTTTGGTTCCATCTTAAAATGGGTTTTACTTACTGAATGTAGAATTCTGCATTCCGTGTTACTTACTGAGAAGGGATTTTGAGTCTCAGATACTAGAAAGCATGCATTCATCACTGACTGGTCATTTTTATTCTAAATATTTTCTTACAGATGTTCTTTAATGTACTTTGCTTCCTTTGTTAAACATCAATGTATCAATGTTTATTAATTTTCATAAACTTACCACCACACATTGTTTTGTTCAGCATTTTGGGGAACAACAGGTTTGAAGTTGTTAAGAATAGCTTCGGGAATAAGCTGCATGTCTTGTGGAGCATAAGCCCAAAGGGGATAGACACCATACTGGAAGAACTGTGGGAAGGGCTGAAGGGGGAAAAAAAAGACAGAATACAAAATGTGTGAGCAATTGCTGCTAGCCTCTCTGGAGAGCTGGATCTCACTCCTTAAGGTCACTGTTGAAAACTGAATCCCAAGGACCAGAGTTATCCATACAGGCCTCAATACCTCAGCCCAAAGAAAATAATAGCACAAATATCTCTAGTGCTAAATTGGAACTCATTGATATTTTAACTATAAAAAATAATTTTGTAACCTAAATCTATTTTAATTTCCTTAAGAATTTTGGCCTGAAAAGAAGGGTCCTTGATCCAAGGTCAATGTAGCTTATTCCTGAATGATGCTAAGCAGAAAATAAATCTCTGAATGTTCTCAGTGCTGTTCCCTGAAAATAGTTTGGGATACAAAAGGTATATTTCTTTTTGAAATATTGGACTCTTTCTATATACAATATTGGAATATATAATATTGGATATTATATTATTAGATTAATACTGGAATATACATATAATATTGAAATATTGGAATATGTATATATTTAAGTGGAATATATATATAGGAATATATATATTTAGGTATATTTATATATAAGTAAAATAAACAATTAGTAAGGTGTTACTGTGTGTCAGCAGATTTTTTTCCTATATATATATATAGGAATATATAAATATACCTAAATATATATATTCCTATTTTGGGGGACAACAGGTTTGAAGTTGTAATATATTCCAAACCAGGAACCAAACGGAAGACATCTCAAATTTCTTGTGAACATTTATATAAATAATAAAACAAAAACCATGTATACTTTTCTTATTAATACACATGTGTAAAATGAAATTAAATGATAAAAGTAACTGACCTGAACAGAGAACTGGGCCAGTGCCTTGGTGGAGAGGGAGAAAAAACAATCTTTCTAAGTCCCATATAACTGGGCACCACAGATATTAAATTACTGTACCAAATTCATATATAGCAAAATCTATCTATACAAGTTTTATATTGTCTTTTAAAAGATTTATGATTCGAATACACCCATTGCACTCTAAGTAAAACAAATGATTGCCTCTAATTTGCTTTTACTTTGAGCATACAAAGTGAATGGAACATTCAAGACTGCAATGAAGGTAACTTAAGACACACTGACAAGTCATTATGAAGCTAAGTAATTTTTTCAGTATTTAAAATCTTGGGGGAAATTTAACCATAATCATATTCAGAGAAAGAAAATTCCATCACTCTCCTACAAATTCTTTTCAATATTAGAATGCTTTTTGTAAGACATACAAGTCTTAAACTTCAACACAAAGCAATTTCTTTTAAAAGTAAAGACATATGCAAGCACTAGAAACATAAAGATACGGGAACTGGGGAAGATGAAAATCTACAGACACATTAATTTCCCACAAGCGAGGCATCATATACATTTAGATAGAGAACCTAAATTGTTTCCATGTTAGAACTGCAGTTGAACAATAGGGTATCAAATTGTGACTTTTCTAATTTAAAGTTAGAAACTTAGACTGAAATTTTCATTTGGAGATGACTAAATTATTAGTCTCTCATTTTTATTTGGCAGTTTAGATCTTCCACAGCAAGACCCCACTATCACCAGAGACTTTGTCAGTAGTCAACAGCTAAGAAATTCTGGAATGAATATGCATATATCCAACATGCATATACCAATATATGCACACACAAATGCACTACTCCTCTCTCTTCTCTCTCTTTCTTAAACTCTCTGCTCTCTCTCTCTCTCCCTCTCTCTCTCTTTCTCTCTCTCTCTCTCTCACACACACACACACAAAACACAAGACCCACACAGATGATGTTTTACCTGGTCCACTACACTCATAGGATGTCTCTAGGATGAGAAAAGAAAATCAGAATTACCTTTTAGGATCTATTAACACTATAAAGGACAAAATAAACTGTCCCTGAGATTCTTTAGTGATTTGGGAACTGACAGTCATTTTTCAACTGCTTAATTATTCAGTGACATTTCTTTTCTATGAGACACAGAAGCATCCCTGACAATCACTGACTCATTACATTGTTTGTTCCTGTTAGAAAACTCCATGCTTGGTATGCAATTATCCTAGGGATCTGCCTGAGTCAGAACTGCTATAAAATACCTGTTTCATAGGCACTGATTTCATTTTAAATTCCAGAGACTTCACAAACAATGGTGTACAGAGTATAGCAGACAGTATCCACTCTGGATGACTGAGAAATTCATCTCATAGGTGACAAATAGAAAGTTGAAGGGTTTTGTCACAATCCCTCTAGAATTTAGTGTCAGAGTCTAGATGGTCTCTTTAAAGAATAGTGTTTCAATAAAGTAAAACTGAACATGAGATGCCCAAACCACATTCAGCTTGACAATCAGAAACTTACAGGCATAGTTGTGTGACAATAAAGTGTTGACAGGAATAAATGTAACTATAGATAGTGACCCTGCATAGTGCTGCTTGTGATTATAACTGTGCTGCCCACAGGAGCTAAGATAGGCCCTAGGTGGAGCAGGAACTGATCCCACCCAAGGATGGAGCCAATCTGGTGATCAAAGTTATGAGAGAGAGAGAGAGAGAGACAGAGAGAGAGAGAGAGAGAGAGGGAGGGAGGGAAGGAGGGAAGGAGGGAGGGAGGGAGGGAGGGAGGAAGGGAGGGAGGGAGACAGAGAGACAGAGAGAGAGACAGAGACAGAGACAGAGACAGAGACAGACAGAGAGAGACAGAGAGAGACAGAGACAGAGACAGCAGAGATACAGACAGAGGAGAGAAAAAGACAGAGACAAGAATCTATTCAAGAATATGAAGCTTTTTTAAGGCAAAGACTTAATAAGACATTAGTATCTCATAATAAAGAATAAAAATACTACCATTTGAACCTGGCTGTATGCATTCATCCCGTAAGGCTGTTCCTGTATGAAAGAAGATATATTCTAGATTATTGAGCTATCTGACATCATACTACTGTGCATGCTACAATGAATATTTCATGATACAAAGAAACATACATCCAAGTAATTTGGATTTCTACATCTAAGTAATTGACTGTACACCATGGAAGAAATTTGTACACAGTACTAATTCAGATTAATTCTGAGCATTTCAGTAATGCTCAGATTACTGAAAAAAATCTGAAGTTTTTATATTTAGAGTGTATAAATAAAAGTCAGTTAAGGTTAAATTTGCTAGAGTTTAGAAAAATAGTAAAAAAAAATTCTCTGGGAGAAATAAATGCATATAAATTCTCTAAGACTATATTTTCTTTTTATATCTATTTGTAATCATTATTAATATTATTCTTTGGTAAATGTCAAGTAAAATGTTACCATATTTGGATAGTAGAGCTGGCTCAGACTTGGATGATGTTTCTGTGTTAACAAAAAACATATATTGTAAAAATGTCATACATAATATAAACATTAAAATATTTAAATTTACTTATTTATCTCAACTGACCAAAGACAGATTGCTAAAGAAAAAAATTTTGTTTCTTTCAATATACTGATTTCATTCATTTAAGAGTAGTCAACAATTACTATGCACTTGCTTTTATTTAGAGATTGTAATAAATACTATATAATAACATGACAACCCTATGCAAAGCCAGGATACTTCTAAGATTTGTAAAATTGATTACATAACCTGGCATGCACAGTTAAGCCACCAAAATACTGTGACCAGCTAATTTCTGAGAGGGCTAATTATATTTGTATTGGTGAAATAAAAGTTTTGTAGATTTATTCCAAACATAAGAAACCCCAAAACTAGAGCAATAATATCGATCTCATTATCATATAAAACATAATAGAAATATTAAAGTAATTTTCACTTAGTAACAAAATCTTACCTGTGCCAGAGAAGCTTGCTAAAGAAGAAAATAAGCATTCTTTAGTATATTGATTGACATAGAATTTATACTGGCATAGTATTTGAAATAAATTAAAATAATTCAGATTTAATTAAAAAAGAGTCCTACCTGTACCAGGGAAGCTTTCTATAAAAGAAAAATAAGCGTCCTTTAGTACTTCAGCATATTGATTGGCATGGAAATTATATTGGTATCATATCTGAGATAAATTAAAATAATTTAGATTTAATTAAAAATATCTTACCTGTGCCAGGGAAGGTTGCTAAAAAAGGAAAAAATAGTGTCTTTTTAGTATATTGACTGACATAGACTATGTATTGGCATAGTATTTGAGATGAATTAAAATAATTTTGATTTAATAAAAAATTTTACCTGAGCCAGGAGAGCTTGCTAAGGAAGAAAAATAAGTGTCTTTTAGTATTTGACAAAGAATTTGTATTGCCATAATTTTGAGAAATATTAAAATAATTTATATTTAGTAAATTTTTTTTACCTGTACCAAGGAAGCTTGCTAAAAAAGAAAATTAAGGCTCTTTTTAGTATATAAATTGACACATAAATTGTACTGGCATAGTATTTGATAAATATTAAAATAATTTAGATTTAGTAAAAAATCTTACTGGGCCAGGGAAGCTTGCTAAAGAAGAAAAATAAGTGTCTTTTTAGTATATAGAATTTATATTGGAAATTTATATTGACATAGAATTTATATTGAAGTGTAGAATTTATATTGGAATAATATTGAACATAGACTTCACAAATGTAAACTCTTCCCTACTTAGCAATTATTTATATGTAAATTTAGCTCTACCTTGAGAAGCCCATATTCACTGTAGAGTGTACAATAATATCTCCAATTTTCTCCCTTGTCTTTTAATGCCATGCCTATATCAAAAGCTTAATAAACTTGAACTCTGCCTCAAAAAAAGTAGAAAAGATAAACTTTAATGTTAATATTCAGATCAATAATTGGCTAATTATAATTTATGTTAAAGCTAGAATAAATAGGGTACTTAGAAAAACAAAAAAAGATGTGAATAAAACTCATTTATATTATTTCTATAATAGAATATAAATTTACATTATAAGGAATAAAACATTACCTGGAGAAATTGGCTGTACTTGAGCTGTCTCTGAAGCTGTTCCTGTGTAAAATGAAAAAAAAATCAATTTCATGCACACAATTCAGTAGTTTTAGATAGTAAAATTGTAATGTTTTATTCTGTGACTAAGCATAGACAAATTTTTAATTTTATATTAGTATCCTTTTTACCCCAAATAAAACTATTCCTTTTATAATGATTTAAAAGATTTTATAAAAATTTGCTTTAATTCAAATCATAATGGAGATATCTCTAAGTGTGATTATTAGTCAGTTACATTTGCAGTGTCTCTCAGGTTGGATAACCGGAAAATGTAAAATGCTATTTGTTTTTCTTATTTAAAAATTAGGCTTTTCAAAGAATTTAGTGTTCTTCATGAACCAAGTTGAAGTGCTCCTAGTATTAATTAAAATTTATTTAGAGATGACCATGTGTTAATGTTAACACATTCATAGTAACTTACTGTTTATTTTATCTCAACATGTAATGAACGCATCAGAGTGGTTGAAAGTACAGCTTCAATTGGAGGTTGTTTGACAAATTAATGTCATCATATAGAGAGAGTGTCATTCAGATTCAAAAGTGATAAACCATGACACATTAAATAAAACCTTTAGTTAAAAGGAAAGAATCATAAACCTAGGATAAATGTTGTTAATTTAATTTAGAAGTTGGCAATTGGCCATTTAGATTTCATGAGACTACAAATTACAACTCAGGCTGCTATCAAGGATATAGATTATCAGTATAATGTTCTCATTCATTTCTTAACTTTTAGTTTTTGAAAGATTCATTGAAGTCTTACCAGGGTGCACTGGTTGAGTATGTCTCCATTTGCAATGTTTTTCTGCTAAAATAAAAAAATGAGGCAGATTTTTGAGGGTGGTAATTTTATTTTTTAACCCAGGTTAATAGTAGCATATTGTTAACGTATATTAAATGTAGCAAATATATCCTACCTCAGTGATAATGGGAATAGCATCCTCAGATTCCTAACAAAATGAGGAAAATAAAGATTTATAGTTCTGACATATTCTCACTTGAGGTGTTATAGTAATAAATCCAACACTGTATTACTGAATTGATGCCCTAAACTAATTTTAAAACACAAGCTCCTAGATAACTGGATGAAGCTGCTGATTTGGGTTATACTTAATACTTATACTCCCTTTCTTCTTGGTTTTATTTTCCTTAGAAATTTCTCAAAATGTTGTGATAGAAGGAAATAAATACCTGTACAAAATTAACATAACTACCCTCTTGTCCTACATTTTATTTCAGCAGCGGGAAATTTCACTCATAAAATCAAAACATTGAATTCAGCATCTTCTGTGTCTACTGTCTTTTTTCTAGATGAGCAAGAGGCAAAGAATGAATATTATCTCAGAGTCAGGATAATCTAGATCCAAGTGACGTCTATACTCAACAGAAGATACACACACCATTCACTTGGAAGTTATCACTTAATAAGCTCAAGTTCTATAAAAAAAAATCCGAGAATAACAAAGAAGGAAACTAAATTTACAAATAAATAACCAAAAAAGGAGGATACCACACATGGCCCAGAAAT
This sequence comes from Mastomys coucha, assembly GCF_008632895.1. Lineage (NCBI taxonomy): Eukaryota > Metazoa > Chordata > Mammalia > Rodentia > Muridae > Mastomys > Mastomys coucha. The sequence goes on along the minus strand of NW_022196905.1, from coordinate 80,151,686 downwards.
AATCTTCAAATTCATCTTTGACAAGTAGTGGCTTACTTATTTTATTGGCTGATAACTACATACTAAAACTAATATAATGTCGCACACAGAGGTTCTAAGGCAAGGAGATCTTATGTTGTAGCTGCATATCGCATTACAGATGTTCGCAGATGCCTCCTAGGTAACTGGATATCGGAGTGAGAATGAAATCTTTACCTCGCTTGATGAGCTGATTGAAGAGTCTTCCTGTGAAGAGGAAGAAAATTGACATCATGAAGGTTTTAGAATTTGAAGAAAACAATCCCATGGTACAGAAAGGGTTATTTTAGTGTTGAAACAAGATATGCAAAAAGATTCGTGGCCACTCTAATGTATTTTCTTATCAATTTTACTTGAAAATTATGTGAGGGAAATTCTAATAACTCAGCAAGAAAGAAAGATCTAAAGTCATTTTTATCTATTTAAACAAAGACAACTAATTGTATTAGTATATAAATGCAAATTCAATGCCTTTTTTGATAAAATAAAAAATTAAAGGAATAGTATTGAACAAGGCTATTTAAGACAGGGTCAGAGTTTATTCTCATATACCTTGTCCATACTTGATACAAATGAGCAGAAAATGTTAATAATAACAGTCTCATTATGGGAATAAGATTTGAATAATGAATTAGATTCAAATCATATATCCTTTGGCACAGTTACATTTTCTTCTAACACACAAATATAAACATATATAGATTTATCTCCAATAATCCATTTCAAAAGATGGATTGTCATATTCTACTGACTATTTGTTTCTGGAGATAGTTGACTATATACATAATAGGCTGAAGGAATTTCTTCCCATGTTTTAGAGCAGGCTGCACAGCGTACTGAGCTGGGATTACTGTTATCTGGATCACTTCTGTTTCAGTGCTATATTCAAGACTAGAAAAAAGGGATTCTGGGTCCCAAATGTCACCAAAGTGTTCTGCAGTCTCTAAATTTGAAGCACACTTTGCTTCTTAATTTTTATTTTAATAAATAAGCGAATTTTTTTTTATTTTATGAATACTATTTAAGTGGCTTAAATTTTTACTTCCAATTATAACCAGAATACAGTGCATATTCTTTATTCATAAAATGGAACACACTTCTCTGAGAAGTCTAAGAAATAAAATACTTCCTAGTGTGTGCAGCTTAAGGTAGCTTGTTTTAAAAGCAGCAGATTGTACACAATATGAGCAGTGGATATTGTGTCGTTCCTTAAAATGAAACAACCTCACCTGAGCACTTGCCATTGCTTGTTCCTAAGGGATAAAAAAAACAAGAAAAATTTTTGCTTTTCATGACACTCACTCAAAACTAATTACTCCCAACTCAAATAGATGCTGGCAAAAAATAAAAACCCAGGAGAGTATCTCAGAATTGAGGAAAACAAACAAAACTTGCTAAACTGAAGTCTTCACATTCCTAATTTGCATTTCCAAGGTTAATTCAAATCTTTTGAGCTCTTCTACATTGGGAGTGGGTGTGAACATATTAATGTATCTGTGAACATTGCAACCACTTGTTTTCTTTTAACTTTATTTCTGGACATTGAGCAGAAACACTGTATAAAAGGAATATGACAGATAAAAATGGTGTGGCTCAAGGGTGCATAGAAACTTAAGAAATGATTTTTTTTTGTACTCAATATCCTGTGCCCAGATTTTAGCATTAAAGTAGTAAAAAGATGCCTTCCTCCCCAGAACTAAAGTTCAAAATAATAGGGTTGGTGTCTACTTAATTCCAGCAAACATGGAACAGTATCTTTTCTTTCTAGGTATTAGAGATATTAGGAGGACAATCAGAATTATTCTCTCATTTTATTAAGGTAACTTTATTATGTGTCAAACCCCCATACTCAGAGAAGTGGTTTTAAAGTAAAGGGTTTTACCTCAGTTGATGCATCCATAGTTACCTGTAAGAAAAGTTTTCAATCACTAAATAGATTTAAGTAATCACACATCATTGAGCTTAATCATTGTGAGAACTGTAGGCTCTTTTAATACTAAATTTTTATAAAAAGTAGTAAACAGTCAAGTTCAAAGGCTGTGATCAGTAAAAATACTGAAGTTCCATGATGAAAAATGTTCTTGGGCCATATGTAGTGCTTTTAGTCACCCCTGACAGTGCCTTCCTTCAGCCTTCATAGTACATGAAGATTATGGACCAGACTGTAAATGCATTTATTTGTTTAGTCATTGCAAATGTATATTTTATTTCATCATAGTTGTTCACATATGTCCATAAAATCAGAAGCCCTCCAAGTTATCAATAGAGTCTATTTGTCATTTTGAATCTGTGATTGACAGTTTTAATGAAAGATTAAATGCCAATGACAGTAGAAACAAAAGCATTCTAATTTTATTTAAATGCATATTTTGTCACATTATTTTGTGGAAAATTTTAGTACCTTGATTTCATCATTCTGTTCTCCTGTCAGAAGTGCTCTCTGCTGAAAAAGCCAAGAGTAACGTATATAACACAAATTTAAGTCACAGATTTTAGTAATAGTTTAAAATTTATAGATGGTTCTTACTCTGTTCAGGTTGTTGACAAATTCCTTATGGTTAGAAAAGAAAGAAAAACAGTATTAGCAGAAAGAACATAACTAATGAAAATCTGTAATCAAGTACAAGTTGACATCATCACTTCCCATTGCAAATTTAAAAATAAATCTATTTTCAATTAATGTCCCAGTGTTTCTTGTCATATCAATTCTAAACTTGTGTTTCTTCACTGTTCTATCTTTACATATGCTATAAGTAAATGAGCTCTTAAATATTTTCAGATATGTTTTATTTGATTTTGTTGTCTTTGTCAAACATTTGTTTCATGATCAGTTGTGAGGTGTATTGAATTAATACTTGAGTACCTATTTTAACTCTACATTATATACCATGGAATCATTCTGACATGTCCTAAATCTACTACTTAGACTTATTTCTCCTGTTGAGTTCAGGTTTAGGCAGTCATGCTAGTGAGACATTATGGATGCAGGTTCTGAAAATAGAGATGTTAATGTGGACATTGGAAAACCCAGGAGGTCTCAGACACACACAAGGAACCACAGACAAGTAAGCAATGATGAGAGGATGAGAAATATTCTTTCCCAAGGAAGAGCACACCAATTAGTTATCCAATATCAAATGATCAGCACTGAAAACATACATATAATATATACACATTGAGTACATTGTACTTATGTATTTAGGAATATATGTATGTATGCATGCGTGTGTCTGTCTGTATGTATGTATGTACGTATGTATCAATTAATGAAGACAGGAAGAAGAGCAGGGACAGCTACATGAGAGGTTTTGAAGAGAGGAAAGAGAAGGGGGAAATGATGTAATTATGTTAAAATATCAAAAAAATAAAGGAAATAATTAAAAATCCATATGTTCATTCAGACAAGGTTGAGTTAGCCATCAAGTCTTTGAAATAAGGGTCTTCCATTAGAATTTGATACTCTTATATTCAACAAATAAGTAACATTTAGAGAGCTAAAACACAGGTGAGATACTCATTCATGCTCCCAGAATACTACATATCATGAGCATGGAAACTTGAGCTGCTAAATAGGTCATGAAAAGAAAAGACAAGTATTTTTGTCAGAAGCAATGTTTTAGGAATACATTAAAATTAAAATCTACTTTTTAATGAATGAAAAGGGTTATCAATTCAAGTAAAAATAATTTTTTCAAGTGAACTATACTTTGTTTTATCCATTTATTGGGAAAAAAATATAGTGGCATATGCATGGAAAGTGTATAATGAAGCCTGCTACTTGGCATGTTAACCTGAAAGGAATGAGGTTTCCTCTAAGAGTGTGTTTATGTGTTAAGATCTGGAAACACTTACCTCATTTAGTCTGGCATACTTTAGTTGTTTAACAATTTCCTGTTGGAATTAAAATTTTAAGTATAAAATGATAAGCTGACCATTAAGTATGCCCATGCATTGAAACATATCACTCTGTTTGAACATATGAGGGTGAATTTGTATACACACACACACACACACACACACACACACACACAATGAATTTGTTCCCCACAGGAACCTAAGTGCTTAAAATATCTGAGTAAATCAGTAGATTCTTAGGTAGAAGAAAAATCTGCAATTTTAGTTTTATACACTAAATCAAAAATCTAAAAGAGGCCCCTTAACTGGTTCCTTATTTTTTACCAAGCCTGTTAAGCATCTGTTTTCCAAAATGTCCAGCAAAGACTTTGGATATCAATTGAATCAAAACAGAATTGAGAGGAAAGTCTAAGGATCCAAACACTTGTGTACTTTTGAAGATTTTTAAAAATCAGTGTGTAGAAGTCATTCCACATCCAAGACAGCTAACTGAAGGATGGAGGTGACTGGAGGAGTGAGGATGTGGCTTCCTGGACAGGTTGCTTACCTCACTGCTGCTATCTTGTTGCTGAGTCTGCAAAGAATAAATGATCACATGGCATTAGTCCATATACTGGAAAGAGTGGTGAATTAATACCTGTCGTAGTGGCTATGGTAGAGATAATTATTCATGATTCAGTATGAAAATTAGAGCAATTTAAGAGTCACAAACAGTAAATGGAAGAGAGTATATTAATATGTTAACACAATCTGTTTTGCTATTTCTTGTGAGTAAGTATTTGAAATAGTTCTCTCGTGTATGAGTGTATGTGACATGTGTGTGTGTGTGTGTGTGTGTGTGTGTGTGTAAGTGGGCATGTTCATGCCAAGGTACATGTGTGGAGGACAGAGGACAACCTGAAGGATTAAAGATTGTTGTTTCCCCTTCTAACTTGGGCTCTAGGGAGTAGGGCCTGACTCGAAAATTGCATAGCATCTACATTTACCAGCTGAGCCATCTCACTGGCCCCATGTGCTCTTCTATAAGAAGTATGGTTAAAATAATTGATCTTTTATGTATTAATATTTTCACTGAAATGATGCTTCCCCCCTGAAAAGGTGCAAGCGTCTATTCCACAGAGGCAGAAAGATGGACTTTGTCTCTTCTGCTCTCAATGTTTTAAGCCCTATGATTAGAGAAAGTTCTTGAAGAGCAGAGTGTGGTACTTACTTGACTGCTAGCTGCATTTCTTAGATGAAGTCTCTGAAAAGTAAGAGAGGAATTGAATAACCTAACACTAAACTGTCAAAATATCAATAACAACACACATATAATAACATTTAGCTGAAATTGCTACTTAAGAAAAATCCTTAACAATGATATTAAAATATGTCAGAAACTGTTGTTTTTGAGAATAACAAGAAATAATTATTTTATTGACAGATATGGAAGAAAAATGGCTTATCTGTCTTCTTTAAATTATGGCAGAGAACAGAGAAAAACCATGTAAAATGCCTAAAAGTAAACTACTTCCATTAGTTTTAAATGGTTCCAAATGATAATTTAGTTCTCTGGACAATTTATATTATATGAGAATTTAAAAATAGTTCTAAAATATTATATTAATTAGGGAGCAAAATGTGTAGTATCTTAACTAAATTTTTGTCATAATTGCATTTTATCATCAATTGTATTACATAATTATTTAAATATATAGTTAAGAGTAAAAAAATAACAGTTAAATTTAGTTAAATGCTAACATCTATATATACAATATTTTTTCGTTGGCATTTGTGTTTTCTATTTCCTTGGAAAATCATTCCGATACAAAGTACCTTAATGAGAATTTGATTATGTAGACTACTCTGGAATAAAAGGCTCTTTGTCATACTTGGTAATGAGATATCATATGTCCCTGAAATACTTAGAAGGCCACTTACTCTATGCTGTACTAGGAAAATGAGCCTTGTTACCTCCTGTTATGCTTTTAACAGCTATTCAATATTTTATTTTTTCTTACTTTTATTTGAGATTTTCATTGTGGTTTAACTTCTAATGGGACATATGACTTGGAGTTTTAGATTTGGACAGATTACATAATGTGATCAAAATATGAACTCATAATCTCTTTCTAATTCTGATTACAGTTGTTAATTAGAGATCATCAAATACTTAGAGTTTTTATGGTAGGAGTCTCAGATATGAAAAGGTAGCAGATCATTTCTTACAGGAGGGAAGAAGGTATTATTCATTGTACTCACGGGCATAGCAAGAGCAGCAGCCACGAGGCAGGTGAGGATGAGGAGTTTCATGGTTGCAAAGATCTGTTTTGAAAAAGGAGCAAGAAAAAATTAGAACTTGTCTCCATAATTTTTCCCTTGACCATTCAACAAAGGAGTAAAAATTATGATAAGAATAAATCAGCTTGATACATAGTAATTTGAAAAGCATAAAATGTTTAGTTATGCAAGCAAAATAAATGTTTACCACTCTTGTCATCTTCTTTTAATTTTAAATTTCCATTTATTTATTCTTACCCCAAATCCTTTCTCTCTGATCCTTGGTATTGCCAAGGTATATGTATGTATAGGTCAGAGAAAAACTTTTCAGGTCAGAATTTAAAGTCAGTTTTTTATTCTACCATGTGAAGTCAGAGGACAAGATGCCAATGCCTACCTCTGTGGCATGCAAGTGTATATCCATGTTGAACCATCTTGCCTGCCCTTTTTAGTTATTATGTCATTCAGAAATACCAAATTCCCATCAATTTTACTTACTTGTGTATAAATAATTTGATATTTAATGTATCATACCTTTCAAGATGTGCAGAAAGCATCAATCTTTAAAAGCAATTAGAAAGAACACTTCTCTTTGAATTACCACATTTGCAAAGTGGGCAAAATAAAGAAATAAAACCCAACAGGAATTTTCATCCTTTTAATATTTTTTTTAAATTTGAAATTCTTTGAAAAAGTATCTTCCATGTAAATCTATTTGAAACATTCTATTCTTTTATTCTCTGTGAAAATTATCTCAACTAATATTATTAACCTCTGCCAATTAACTTTAAAAATATCATTTTTAGTATACAATATTTTAGTTACAAAAATTATCAAAGATAAACTGATTTATACAAAACTATAGTGATCTGTCAATCTCTGAGAAGATATCAAACTTTGAAAATGCACTTTTAAGCTCTTGGCATACTGTCACAAAATATCAATATTTTATAAACATATAGAAAACATTGCAAATACATTTTAATTGAGAATAAGTTAGAGTTATGGTATCACAGCATTTTTTGTATATAAAAAAACAATACCTTGAACCCAAGTGTAGGGAGAGGGAAGCTGGGAGATGATCGAGAAGATGGCAGTGGAGGTTGCTTCGCAGCTATTTAAAGTCACTGAGCAGTGAAATGCTAATTCTGTGGTTTTGTTGCAGACAAAGGTTTTACATAGATTCTAAGAATTGTTACAAATAGGAAATTAATTTCTGCCCAACTCCTCTTTTGGCAAATTCTGAGTAAAGTCTCCAACAAAGGAGTCATTCATGCAATTATGGCAAATTATATAGGAAATACAAAATACAAAACTCTGAAGATTCACACTTATTGCTAGAACATGGCTTTATGTTGAATGTACAGAACTCCATTATATCTTTTGGAAAAAATTAATTTTTTCTACACTAAATCTTTGGTAGAAAATAAGATCTTCCATTTTTCAAACTTGAGTACATATCTGACCATTTTGAAAAAAAAAAACTGTATCCTTTTTATATGTCATTTGTCTTCAATGACTTTTTGGTAACTTAATTTATGGAGTAGTTTATATTATATGTACCTTAAATATAAATTTTTGGGGGAAGAAAACACAACTCTTCTATAAATATTGGTGGCAGTTTAGTTGTACTAGATTTTTTTCTTTGCTTTTTTTTTAGCCATTTGACCTTTCTTTTAAAAATAAAATTAAAGGACTAGAGAATTATAATTTAATTTTATTTAAATAAATCATATATCTGATAGTCCATTTAAAAAATAAGTACAGATGTAGAGGCTCACAGCAATCCATTGAACTGAGTACAGGGTCCCCAATGAAGGAGTTAGAGAAAGGACCAATGGAGCTGAGGGGTTTGCAGCCCCTTAGGACGAACAACAATATGAACTAACTAGTACCCTCAGAGCTCCCAGGGTCTCAACCACCAACCAAGGACTACACATGGTGGGTTTGATTGTTCTGGCAGCACGTGTATAGTAGAGGATTGCAAATTCTATCATCAATAGGAGGAGAGGACCTCGGCCCTGTGAAGGTTCTGTGCCCCAGTATAGGGGAATGCCAAGGCCAATAAGTGGGAGAGGGTGGGGTGGCAGGCATGGGAAAGGGGGAGGCACCAGGGGTTCGTTCTTGTTGTTTTTGTTTGTTTGTTTGTTTTTTGGAGGGGAAACTGGGAAAGGAGAAATTTACATGTAAATAAAGAAAATATCTAAAAAAATAAAAAATAAAAATAAGCACGAGAGGAGGAAAAATAAAATCTTCTCGCTCCAAACTCAAATTCTACTCTTAGAATTACCTAGCATCACACAGTATTGAAGTTTTATATACTGAAGGAAAGTTTCTACACATAGAGACTATTTAAAATTATTATTGTGATGGTCCTTTTGCTTTTTATTTTCTTTTTATTACAAAAAATCATCTTACATATTTTAAGTAAATTTAAAACTAAAATGCTACTCATAGTCTATTTATAGTTACATGACAGGTACATTATTCCTAAATCAAAAGACATTCTAGGGTCTCTATGTTTGAGCATCAGAGGAAAGCATGGATTTGTTTGTTATAGCTGTATTATTAAGATAACACCTTCCTTTAGCTTCCTGTTAGAACTGGTTCCCATCAATTCCAACCAATCACTGTGTCTCCTCTCTACTCTGATTCAGGGGCTTCAGGAATGCCATCATGATGTTCTCCAGTGTCCTCCCTCAGGGTGGCCATCACAATGTTCCCCAGTGTTCCCCTTCAGGAACGCTATCTCCAATATTCTCCAGTGTCCCCCTTCAGGGTGGCCATCACCATGTTCTCCAGTGTCCCCCTTCAGGGTGGCCATCACCATGTTCTCCAGTGTCTCCCTTCAGGGTGGCCATCACCATGTTCTCCAGTGCCTCCATTTTCCCTTCCCAGATGTGTACCCAGAGCAGTTAATTTGTTATTTCTAACTCAGAATCTCATTATATGAAGTTCTTCTGGGTTCTCATATGTTTCCTTATTATGTTACTTACAAATTTATCCATACAAGTTATAAAAAAATAGGAAAAAGAAAAAAAAAAAGAAAAAGGTACTGTTCTGGATTTTTAAAAAATCATGTTTAAAAAACAACAACAACAAAATATTCTAGCCTTACAGTAATTAAAAATGATTTTAATAAGTTGCTTAGTAATTTAGAAGTTAGAAGTAACACAGGGATTCTGAGTTCCAGTGATGGGTGAGAACAGGGTAGGGCATTCTAGAGGAGGTTTTTTGACTCAATTCATTTATAATGAGTCATGAAGCAAAGGGGACAACCAGACCTTTAGGTTACTTACCCAACCTCTTAAGGCAATCTGATGCTTAGCAAGTTTCTTTATCTCTTCCCTTGAGAGTCTTTATGAACTCAAAATTCAATTTAACTACTTATACATCCCAGAGCGAAGGAATGATTTCTCCTTTGTTTATATTTAGTATTGCATAAGTTTAACTAGAACTAGCTAGCCCCTGTTCACACTAATGGGTCAAAATATTTTGATTGTTCCTTGTACAATTGTGCACAAGATTTATGACTGAAGTTTGTCTTGATTATTTTCTGTTTGTTTTTACTCATTAAATTGTTTGCATCTATCCATTAACAAAGTTCAAATTTGAAGTAGTTATTTAAGCCACCTGTGATGTGATATGCTTTTTTATCTTTGAGATTTTTGTTCATATATACAATGTGTTTAGTCAAGTCCTCCCTGAAATTCTTTCCCCTGAAATTCCTCCTTCATTCCCTTTAACCACTATTCCCTCTCAAATCCAAGTATCCTTAAAAGAAAGAAAGAAAAGAGCCCATTAAATCAACACAACATACTGCTGTCTGAGTGTGCACAAGCTATTCAGAAGCATTGAAATTTAGAACAGTTAGAGAAAATACATACTGTTTAATGGAAAATGTCCGAAGCATAACATGAACTCTTATAAGTAAAACAGGAGTAATTAACATAAGCCGTATATTAAACGGCTATGATCCTCAGTCTACTTTCCTTTCAATTACCATAACATTATTAACAATTGAAATGATTTTTAATTTTTTTCTTTCTGTTTTTCGTTCTCCTCTTCCTCTTTCTCCTCCTCTTCTTTGTAGAGGTCTGATTCTAACTGAATTTCTTGCTGAAGAACTTTCACAGCTTACTCTGAAATACTGTAGCTACTAACCATGTCTTACAGTACATGAAATTACTGAAGTTTCTAAAAGTAAACATTTGAGCAGAGAAGGAATTTTAGGTTTAGAAAATTTTAAATATGTATTCTCTATTCACAAGGACTCTAAGAGGCTGGCAAATGAAGATATTCTTACAGGAGACAATGAGATGTGGTAGAATTCTTGTATGTAAAGAGACACAGCCCGATTCTGGATAGTGTTGAAAACAGAATAGAGAATTCATCAATGACCAGAATCCCAATGGAGAAAAAAAAGAATTAATCAGATAAAACCAGTAAGACTGGAAGGTTGCTAAGTAGTGGAGAGAGACAACTTCTAAGGTTTCTTTCCCTTACAAATAATGTTGGTGCCTAATATACACAGGAAGCACAAGCAGAAGGTTAATTATTCACTATCCCCAGACCTTTAGAAGGAAATGAAGGCAGGAATAGGTCATTTGCCTCCATGTGGGAATGGGGTTATAGTGTGGAATGAGCTCAGTCTGCGGGGAATAGTGTTAAAGTGTCAACCTTTCTTAAAGTGATGAATAATAGTTATCTGCTTTCTCAAAATTATTATTATGGGTACAGTAAAGGGAGATGCAAACAGGCTTTGGATCTGAAATGTTCGGAACAGCAAAACATCATAGAAGTAAGATGGGAAAGAACCAACAAACAGCAAGGCAGAGTATTTCAAACATTAGTTATGATTAAAAGTTACAGAATAAAAGAACTACCATAGTCGAAAGATTCTACAGCGATAAATACAATATTGTGCAAAGCATGTTGATTGTTGCTCACTATGAGAATTTACTGGATGCCGAAAAGGAAAAGTTACTCTCAACATGAAGAAATTGCGAATGACTTCATAAAACATGAGCAGAAGGGTATGAGCTATGGGAGGGGAGGGGAATGTAACATAGAGTCAGGGTGTTGGGGTCATGGCAAAGGTTTACAAAGACTACAGTGCCAAGACAGAGAACAAAGAGTTGTGAAGTTGGAAAGGAAGGCACAGGAACAGAACACGGAAGAATGTAGAGTGTCAGAGTTCTTGACATATAGATTAGAAATTCTCCTTATTCAGGAGGAAGGAGGAAGCCTAAAAGGGTGGCATTTTGTGGGCCTCTGGGTGAACTTCACCTCTTCTAACCTCAGACTTCAGCTGCTCTTTGAAATCTGTATGATCACAGGATTGTCCAGCACAAGTAGCCTCAGGGCCTTTCCCTTCCTCTGCCTAGATCTCTAAGAAGGATACCAAGGAGGACCTTTCTTTGATCCAGTGACTCCCATGTCATAGTTCTGGTATCTTTTTACCTGTTTTCAAATTTAGCAGACAAAGAAGGGAACTGGTGGCACAGTCCCATCTATAGCTTTCACAACATCTAATGAAATTGTTTTCAAAAGTTATAAGCACTGATATTTATTGAGTTTTTCTAACAAATAAATCAGACAATGAGGCATTATATTATCACATTAAGGCTTTTGCATTATAACAGTTTATCATAACATTCCAAACAAGGGAATATTATAGTCATTTCAGAAATTGAAAGAATAAAATTTACAGTAGCTGTAAATCAGTTGTATCTGCATCAAGCTCCTTTATTACAGAATTGCTCTTAACTGCTATGAGTTATTTTCTAATTATAACCAGAAGTTGTTCTTCACCCTTTGACAAAGATTTGGGGTGGAAGAAGAGTTTGCTTCATAGCATCATTGTGTGTTGTATTTTTTCTTTTCTTTCTTTATTTTTTTTATTAATTGGTTATTTTGTTTATTTATATTTCAAGTGTTGCCCCCTTTCCCAATCTCCCTGGGACACCACAATGCAACAGGAAGAAAAGAGCCCCAAGAGTAAGTACAGGAGTCAGAGATCCGCTCATTTTCATAGTCAACAATCCCACAAAAACACTAAACTAATAGCTATAATATATGCACGGAGGACTTGGTGCAGACCCATGCAGTCCCCATGCTTGCTGCTTTAATCTCTGTGAGCTCAGGAGTGCCAGGCTTACTTGATTTAGAGGGTCTTGTTCTCTTGGTGTCCTCCATCTTCTCTAGCTTTTACAATCTTTCTTCTTTAGGACCACCTGATCTCCAAGGAGAGGAATCTAGTAGAAACCTCCAATTTGGACTCTCTCTTCATATAAGGTCTGGTTGTGGATCTCTGCATCTGCTCCCATCTGATGCCAGGGGAAGCCTCTGTGATGATGACTGGATAAGGCACTGATCTATGAGTATAGCAGAATACCATTTGGAATCAAATTGATTGTTTTTAGATCAGTAGTGTTTAGTTGTACCCTAGATCTCTGGACTATCTAGTCTCTGGTTCTTGATTACCCAAGCAGGGTTAGGTATGGATTCCTTCTCATGAAGTGGGCTTTAGATTGGTTGGCTACTCCCACACGATCTATGCCACCATTGACTTAGCATATTTTGCAGGCATGACAAATTGTAGAGCAAATGCTTTGTGCCTGGGTTGGTGTCCACATTTATCTTTCTGTTCGGTTTCCATGAGTTTTTCAAGCTTTCTGTTGTTTCTGTTGTTGAAATTCAGCTTTTATTGGTGTGTTATTTTAAGAAAAGTTTGTATCTGTTGAAACTTGCTTTGCTCTGTGACTGTTTGTTAGGTCTATTTGGTGTATAGCACCATTTAGCTACAGTACTTCTCTGTTTAGTTTTTACAAACTTGGGTGCCCTTCTGCCTAGGACATAGATCTGAAGACTTGAAATGTCATTTTGGTGGATTTTTCCTTAGATTGTTTATAGTGTCCTTCCTAATCTCCTTTGATTATTTTTAGTTTTAACTCTATTTTATTAGATACTAATATTACTACACCATCTTGCTTCTTAGGCTTATTTGCTTAGAATAATTTTTTCCAACTGTTTACCTGGTGGTAATTTTCATCCTTAATGTTGAGGTTTGTTTCTTGGATGCAGCAGAGGAAAAATTCTGTTTTTTTCATTCTCTTATTCTATGTTTTTACTGGGGAATTAAGACCAATGATATTGAGGGATATCAATAACTAATGATTGTTGATTCCTATTATTTTGCTGTTGATGGTGGTGGTAGTGGTATTGTCTGTGTGTGTGCATGAATCTGCTTTCCTTCTTTTGTTTTTTTATGGTATGAGATCATTTATTTCCCATGTCTTCATGTTTGTAGTTAACTTCCCTATGTATGAGTTATCCTTCTAGTACCTTCTATACAGGAGAACTTGTAGATAAATATTGTTTAAATTTAACTTTATCACAGAATATTTTATTTTCTCCATCTACAGTGATTAAAAGGTTTGCTGAGTATAGGAGTCGGGGCTGGCATTTGTTGTCTCTTATAGTCTGCAGCATATGTTTCCAGACCCTTCTGGATATTGGAATCTTTATTGAGATATCAGATGTAATTTTAATAGATCTGCCTTTAAGTGTTACATAGTCTTTTCCCCATACAGCTTTCAATATTTTTTATTTTTTCTGTATATTTATTATTCCAATTATTATGTGTCAAGGGTCTTTCTCTTCTGGTCCAACCTGTTTGGTGTTTTCTAAGCTTCTTGTACCATTGTAGTCATGTCTTTCTTTAGGTTAGGAAATTTTTCTTGTACAGTTTTGTTGAAATTTTTTCTAGGCCTTTGAGTTTGAATTTCTCTTTACCTAATATTCTTCGGTTTTCTTTTTCTTTTTCTTTTTTGATAATATACCAGATTTCCTGGATGTTTGTGCCAGAAGTTTTTTAGACTTAATATTGTCTTTGAGTGATGTATACATTTCTTTTATTGTTATTTTCAAAACATGAGATTCTCTTTTCCATCTACATCCTGTTGGCGACACTTGCCTCTGTAGTTCCTGTTCAAATTCCTATTTTTTTTTTATTTCCACACTAGCCTTATTATGTGTTTTCTTTATTATTTCTATTTTCTTTCTTTCTTTTTTTTTTTTGGTCATTTCCTTCTTTCATTTCCTTTACCTTTTTGTTGTTAGTGTTATTCACTTTCTTTCTTCCTTTCTTTGTTCCTTTCTTTCTTTTTTCTTTTCTTTCTATCTCTCTTTCTTTCTTTCTTCCTCTCTGTCTTTCCTTCTTTTTTCTTTTGTTTTCTTTAAGGAATTTATTCATTCCCTCTAATTATTTGTTTGTGTTTTCCTGATTTTCACTTAAGGATTTATGTATTTTCTCCAAATGTTTGTATTTTCCATGATTTCTTCAAGAGATCGATTCATTTCCTCTTTCAGCATCTCTATCATATGCATGTAGTTGGTTTGGGGGTCTTTTTCTTATTCTTCAGCTATGTTGAAATATGCAGGACCTGCTTTGGTAGGATACTTGGGCCCCCATGAAGACATTGCCCTGGCTGTTGTTCATTATGTTCTTATTCTGGTGCCTTGGTATGTGGGTTTGGGATGATTAAAGGTCTAGGTGCTAATTTCTAGAATTATCTTTGTTGGGAGGGTGTTTTGTTCCTTGGTTTCTATTTCAGAGAATATTATGGATGTGAGTTTTCCATAGACTGTTCAGTTAGTGTATTCACAGGGGATGTCTGATGGTGTTATAGGCTGGATAGCTGGGATGAATTGATGAAAGGAAGGTTGGAGGAGAAGGTCTTTGTAATCCACTGAAGATGGAGTTTGAGAAGAAATGGAGACCACAGCATGATTCTGGAGCTAGAGATGAGATTTAGGAGTATGGGATCACAGGAGCAGTGGAAGAAGTGTGGTCTGCCTTGTCCCCACTCATTGCCTTTGGAGGACTTTACCTTGTATTAACAGGGAGTTGTGTTATAGGAAAAAGTAACAATGGGAGTGGGTTAGAAGGGGATGATTTGTGCGATCCACAGATGTGGACAGGGGTGAAGGAAGGCTGCAGCTTATGTCCTGTTGCAGTTCTAGGGATAAGACTGGGGCATTGGGTCTAGGAACAGAAAGAGAAAGTGAGAGAGAGAGAAAGAGAGAGAGAGAGAGAGACAGAGAGAGACAGAGAGAGACAGAGAGAGACAGAGAGAGACAGAGAGAGACAGAGAAAGACAGAGAGAGGAGGTATGCGGGTAGCCTACCTTGTTTTTCTAGTAGGCATGACCTGTGGCTTAGCAGGGGGTTTCTGTTGGAGTTGGGGGCTAAGACACAATGACTAGTATGGGGAGGGAGATTAGAAGGGGATGGTGTATGCAATCCATAGGAAACATAGGGGCTGGTGAGAGAAGGCTGCAACTAGTATTCTGTTACAGTGTTAGGGATGAGACTAGGGGTTGGGCCTTGGGGAACAGAGATTCTTATAACATTATATAACCACACTTCCCACTATGTTTTATTAAGAAACTTAAAATTTTAATTGCCCAGAGTAGCTTATGTTATTCTGCCTTATTGGCTTTTTGGGTTTGAAGAGACATAGCTCTGGAAGAATTCTGCTTTGAAACTTGTTAGGAACACTGCAGAGCTTCACATGCATAACAACTTGTATTGACTGTAGATTTAAATATCTCATACTTGAGAGAATTAATAGTTTTGTATGTAATAAAAATAAGTCAGTAATTTCTCTATAAATGCCAACTACTCAGGGAATAGTTTTATTTAAATAATCAGTACACTACTAAAAAAGGCACACAGCTCGTGGTCCTAGGTCTCACTTGAACATCTCACCATAGCAATCATACTTATCTTTTCTCTTATTGTTTCTATTACTTTTTCTTTCTTCTCTGATTTTTTATCCCCTCCATCTTCTCTCCCCATTACCCCCCTTTTATCCTCTGATAGTATGAGTATGAACAGTTCAGCAAAATAATGGAGTTCTATGTATTCTAAAAATAATACTAACTAAATATGTACTAAGTGATTAAATATTCAAATGTTAAAACTGCTTGCCTTTCACTGACACATGTGAGGTATCTATAAGGTCCAAGTAAACCATTATTTACATAAAAATATTGGGTCATGGTAGTCACTGTAAATGTTGGGCTATAATTTTTTATAATTTATAATTTTTGAATGTTTCACTGTGAAATTACATAGGATTTTATAAGATTTAGATTAAGCATAGGCAAGAAGATGGCAGGTAATTTATGCCTTTGGCATATTATTACCAATAATTTTGAGATAATAGAGTATTAAATGACACACTAGGAAACTGAGATATCACAGATAAAACCTTCACAATCAACATATTATACTTCCTGGAAATGTTCTGAATCAATTGCAATTATTTTTGAGTCTACTAAGAATTTCTTTACAAGGAAAATTTCCATGATACAAGGTGTCCAGTGTTAATATCTTCCTTCAGTTGGAAGTAGCTAAGCAAACATGAAACTACTCTACAGTTCATAGATTAAGTATAATTTAATCTGAAAAAAAGCACAGTTACTTTACATGTGCCATTTGAAGTGAAGATTGTCAACTATTGGAAAGGAAAGAACTAGAGTATAATCCAATTAGATCATAAACCATATTATATTGTAGTCTTCATCATGATGTACCAGGGTCTCATAGACAAAATCACATTACAACTCTGTACTATAGTGACTTTGCTCTGTTCATGTTCTCTTCTTTCTATGATTTCAATCTTCCTCTCTATTGTAAACCTACTCAACAATCTGAAGTCTTCCCAAATGGAAAAATAAATAACAAAACCATCTACAATCCTGTATTCTAATATGATATCTTCTTAATAGTTTCTGCCTTGATTTAATGCCCAATACTGGTTCTGTCTATTGTCTTATATCTTACAATCTCAGTAATTTATAACTTGCATTATACCTCCCCATTCCCTAGAATTACTTCTACTGAGGGCACTAATGTCCTCTTGGATCTGGACCCAATGTATGACCCCAGTGTGCTCATAAACTAGCTGTGTAGTATTTCAGTTAACAATAATCTTATTTTCAAGGAGCAGTTTCTTTTTACCCAGTCCTTAATCTACTTCCCTAGGTTTCCTCTTGTGTTTTTGACATCATTAGATAGTTCTCTTCTCCTAAGCATTCCTTACATGTTGAATTTTTAAAGTTTATTTTGAATTATTTTAGAAAATGTACATTTACATACAGTTTAATGGAACATATCAAAGTGGTATGACAGTATTCTGGGTATTTGTCATAATGCAATTCTTCATT
This sequence comes from Mastomys coucha, assembly GCF_008632895.1. Lineage (NCBI taxonomy): Eukaryota > Metazoa > Chordata > Mammalia > Rodentia > Muridae > Mastomys > Mastomys coucha. The sequence goes on along the minus strand of NW_022196905.1, from coordinate 80,134,317 downwards.
TTTCTCAAATATGGAACCTAAAAATTTAACCTATGTGCTTCATTGGCTATTATAGTTCAGTAGGCAGTCAAACTCACTCTCAGGTATTCCAATTTAAATTGAGTAAGCAGAAAGAAGCTGGGCCGGAGGGGACCAGCATCATTGTGACCTAGACAACTGAGAGTTCTAGCTCTGCTTCTTTGAGTGGCAGAGCTTTGGTATCAATTTTGCAGGACCAGCAGAATGAACTTCAGACACTGAGAGGACAGGTAGAACATGTGTGAGCTTTAGAATTTCACTGTGCACACACTCCATTGTCTGCCTAGAAATGTCTAATTTTCATTTAAATCATCCATCTTACTGTAACCTTCTAGTTCCTTATTTATTCATTGCTTTTGATATGGTTTTGAACATCTGACTCTGTTGCCTGTTTTATAAGCTTTCCCCTCACTCCTCCTTGTTTATAGTATAAGAGTCAATATCTAATTTAGCTTTTAACCCTGTGTAAGGAATGCTCAGTGTTTAATCCTGACTCGGACCTTCCCCATGCATTTATCATCTTCAAGTTTCAATAATGCAGAAAGCTCTCACTGCTTCAGCTTTAAGTCCATGGTGTTCCCTTCTCCTAGAAACCCTTTTCTACATTCCGTCCTCTCTCCTGCCTGACATTCACCTGCTCTGTCTCTCCTTTCCCACCACTGTTTGTAAAACAACCATTTTTCTGAGACCTGTTATTACAGTACTTAGTTTCCATGTACATCAGGGTTAGACTTTCTGCATTCATCTTATTCTGTTTTTCAATATGAGAATTCTTGGAAGGCAAGGAGATACATCATTGTATTTCTATCTCCCCCAACTTGTAGTATTTGAAATTGACCAGGTAACACATGAATAACTTTTAATTTAGTTGAAACTAATTTGATAGTCAGTCACTCCTAAACTAAATATTCACTGTACAGCCTTGGTATAAACCCAAAGGCCAAAGGACATGGACATAGTAATGAGTTTTTTGTTGTTACTGTTTTTTATTTTATTTTGTTTAGTTTTTAATTTAATTTAACAAAAATTTGTTAAAATTTTTAATTTTAGTGATTAATACATGATGGATTTAAATGTCAATGTTGTGTCACACTCCTAATAAAATATCCTGATAGTGAAATTAGCAGTTTTTATTTTCACAAGGTGAGATCAATTTATATTCAAAAGCCATTATTTAATTATATAAGTTTTAAATGAGAACAACTGCTATACTTTTAATGTTTGGCACATTATCTATTGGGAAATTTCTTGAAAGATGTTTACTGTTGTTTCTATCCATATAGCTGAGTCTCTTCTATTAATAACTCACATATTCATAGTTTAATAAGATGATTTATTTAAAGACTAATTTTGTTTTTTGCATGTTGCATTGTTGCTTTGCACGGGGCATATAAGGTTGCTGTTTGGATCCACCTATTGGCCAATGATTATGCCAATGTCAAGTAACAATCCCTGCCTAGCTAGGGAGGGTGCTGTTTGCAGTGGGCTCCCTGACATGACCACAGACTAGTCTGATCTAGGCAAGTCTTCAGTTCAGATTGTTGTTCTCAGATGACTATAAGTTGTCATAAACTGACAATAGAAATAAAGGAGGACTGAATAAAAAATAACATAAAATTAAATTAAATAGTAAAATAGAAATAGGTGTATTGCTAGCAAATTCTAATGCTTTTCAAGTGCAAAATACAAGTTTTTCTATTTGGAATAATCAGAAAATACCTGTTCTCCAAATCTACATGCTAAAACCTTTTTAAAAAATGATATGGGTTATGCTCCTCTAATGAATTCATGATTTTGGAAGTACATTCTGGAGGTTTAGTTTAAATGTTTTGGGGGATGCTTGGGAGTGTAGTGGGGGAACTATTTTATTTTATTCTCCTTGAGTTTTGCATCCCCTAGTGTTGACTGAAGAGTCACCAAAAAAGTATAAGAAACACATACAAACTCTGAGACACACGCATTTGCACACAGAAAAGTTATAAATATAAAATTGGTCTCAACAGCTAACATCACCTGTAGGTGAACACATACCATCTTTGTCTACTTGAGTCTGGGTTACTTCACTTGATATGATTTTTTTTCTAGATTCTTCCATTTTCCCACAAATTTCATATTGTCTTTTTATTTACTGGCTGATTGATATTCCACTGTGTAATTGTACACTTTTTTATATACATCCGTCCCTTGATGGGCATCTAAGCTGTTTCCAATGTCTGGCAATTATGAATAGAGGATCCGTGAGCATGGTTGAACAGGGATGTCTATGGTAGTGTGAAGCATCATTTGTGGGTAGGCGGGCCGAGAGTGGTGTAGCTGGCTGGCTCTTGATAGTAATCTTTTACGTTCCTGAAGAAGCGCCACATTGCATTGCAGAGCAACTATCCAAGCTTACATGCTCCTCAGCCGTGGAGGTGTGCTCCCTGGACCCACATCCTCACCAAAAGGAGCTGCCACTTGTTTTATTGATCTTGGCCATTCTGACCAGTGTGAGATAAAATCTCAAAGTAGTTTTGATCTGCATTCCCCTGATTAGTAAGGCTGTGGAGCATTTCTTTTAAGTGCTTTTGAGCCATATGTGAGTCTTCTTTTGAGAACTGTTTCTGATCTAGTTTTCTGCAGTCGTACCAGGTGGCGTCCCCACCACTGGCCGTTAGCTTTCTGAACTCTAACTCACAGTGTTCTCTGTCTCTGGGAGACTTTTCTTTGGCCACTACTCAGTTCTTTGGAATTACACTAAAGGCTATTCTTCCTGATTTCTTTCTTGCCAGGGAACTAGTCCTAACCTGAGATGCTCAGTGGTTTTAACCTTGAAAAGGCTTTTAATCTTGAGACATTTATTAACCTTGAAAAATCAACACAAATTTGTCCCCACCACCATCTGAATGCTGATCACTCACACGTATCATCATGGTTGAAGGTATAGATGTGGTTCGTGAAACTGTGTTTACACTGTTGGCCCTGCCCCATGCCACAGGCATGACCTTGAAGAAGATGCTCATGTACAAAGTGTAGGTAACAACAGGGCATGCTTTCCCAAAGTATGATTACTGATGGATTTAACGCCTTTAGCACTGTGCCTGTGAAATCAGACGCTCTACTGGGATTAGCAGCTACAACTGAGGCTGTAATCAATCTCCTAAGTCAAGGGTCCAACAAGACATGCTCAACTGTCCTATCTGCCACCTGCACAGCCTGTCTTCTGGAACAGCTGACTCCATCTTCCATACCACATTATCCCCTACTTGGGAAAAGATGGAACTATTATTGTATTCAAGTATAACTCAAGAAAGCATAAACACCAGGGAATTCAAGAGTGAGGGCGCGGGGGAGGAGGGAGTGCTCAAATGGAAAGGAAGCATGCTTTAGGAACCATTAGGTTGAAGTAGAAACTACAAGCTGGGGAATTTTTTCTTTTTACCTGCTGTAGGGCCATATGGTTGCAGAACGTGTTAATGTTGCTTCTAAGATCCTTGACTATTTTAAACTTGACATGTTATTTTTTTAATGATTTCAAACATCATTTCTCTCAGAGCCTCTCCTAGCGTTGTGGTAATACAAAGCAGATGGC
>NW_022196905.1:80120344-80129922 GCF_008632895.1 Mastomys coucha | reverse complement strand
AGATTGGAAGCAGGAAGCAGGACAGGCTGTATTGATCGGCACTGACTCCAGGCCTTGCCTTTTAAAGGCCTGTCATAATGAAACTCAGCCCACCGGTGTCCCTATTAAGATGCTCTGGTTTCATTCTTCTAAATGAGAACCAGAGACTGCCTAGGTGTCTGCTCAGCTCATGGGGTGGTTAATGTAGCAGGCTAGCCACAACTGGCTGCTGCATCCCTGCCTGGTTTTGGTGTGATCTACCGTTGATCATCATTGCTCCCAGCTCGTGACTGGCATAAAACACCTTTCATTAACTGTCTTTGTGACTTGAGGCCAGAGCCGTTTGGTCTTAGACCTGAGCAAATGGAAGAGAAACGTTAGCATGGAAGGCTACACTCTGCTGTGTTAAAAAAAGGACCATTGGCTCTAAATGTTGGAAGTGTTGGCAGGTTGTTTGTTCGCGGGATAACAAATTCTGTCTCTCAGCTCAGAAGTACAGTGGGAGTTACAGATACCAGTTTATTGCTACAACCACTTGTCTACAATGTTTTAGGCACCACTGGGATTATTCCGTCCTATGGTAGGCATCTCCATTCTCTTGATCTGCCTATTGGATGCTCAGGCCCTTTCTTAGTCTTGACTTATTTCTACTCTTGGGCATTCTCAGGAGAGTCACCTAACAGAGACAAAGCCCATGGGGTCATTAGACTATGAGAGACCAAAAGAGAGTGGGGAGCAAAAAGGGAAGAGGGGATGGGGCAGTTCAATGCACACTACATGTTAATCTTTATCTTAGAGTTTCTGTTGCTGTGCTAAAATGCCATGACAGCTATCATGTTCAACATTATCAGAAACTTTAGAACTAAATGTTTTTCTTTTTAATATTTATTTTATTATTTAGATTTTAATACATGAATATTCTATTTACATCATTCACATGCAATCATTTCTCTCACCTAGTTCTTCTTATGCCTTCCCAATCCCCTCAAATTCATAGCTATCTATCTATCTATCTATCTATCTATCTATCTATCTATCTATCTATCTATCTATCTATCTCCTGCCAAGCCCATTTACTGCTAGTCATATGTATATGTGTGTAGAACTGACCACTTTAGACTCCCGGGGAATTCCTGGAGAAGATTGATTATTTTTATCTTATCAGCCATTAAGTGCTTGTAGGCAGAGCCTTATGAGACTTCTATCCACATTGGCCTGTCAGTTGGTACTCTCACTGTGTAGCTCTTGCTTAGATGGCATTCAGAAAACTGGCCTGGTGGGCAGGATACTAAAGCATGGCTAGGTCTGGGGACTTGGAGGGGGGATGACAACTAGATAGGATTCATACTAGGTTGGTTCATAATGTGTGTGACTAGGGCTTATCCTGGGGATTAGGGAGGGTGCTACCTGGAGACAGGGTTCAAGCAGGCCTGGAGCACAGGGTGTGAAACCTAGAGTTTGGAACTCTCATAGGTTTTTTCAATATTCAATAGATATTTCCTTCACAACCATTTTGATATGATAATATTTTGTAAATAAATTGCTCATAATATTTCTTTTCGGACTAAGTACTAATAATTTACTAACAATTTTAATAATAGTATTCATGACAAGAACCATGTTTGCTATGCTCATTTTGGTTAGAGTCCCTTCAACTTCACTCTCAAAATTTACCTGGAGGAAAATTCTGCACTTTCAGAGTCTTTTAAGGTTTGGGTAGCCACCTGGATCTACCTTCTACTAAATAAATACATCACAGCTGCCTTGGGTACATCATTCTTCCAATTCTGCTTTGTGTAAACTGGAGCTTCTTCTGGATTCCTCTGTGGACACTCATGACATGTGCAGACAGGTGCATGTCTATGAGTGTGAACCCTACCTATGATCCAGCAGCTTCTGCCCTGTGCATCATCATTCTCCAAATTCGATTGATATTGTGGCTTTCAGAAGGAGAATGAGTGAATGTGAATGAGTGAATGTGAAAAGTGCTTATTTGGATTCCACTATTAATAGGGGTGCCAAAATAAGTAAAGATATACACTTAGTTATCCTATTTACTCCCACATTTTTAATGATATTTAACATTATGAATTCAGAACATTAAATGTATAAAATTGAAAGAATGATGTTTTCATTTTGCACAAATTTATAGTACAGATTATTATGCTATTTACATATATCACTTATAAACTGGACCTATGTAAGACTAAAGCACAGTGATAATAACAATGTATTATTAAAGGTGTTTCTCTTTAGATAATCTGTGCTGATACATCATTATGACATTATTTATAAAAATATTTACATTATTATAAAAATATCTCTTGCACTCAAAGAGATATTTGGAATTTTTGCTGGACCTGAAAGTCCAGTTAATACCAGACACATCTTAAGATGACTTAAGTCTAACTTTCTACTGTGAACTGAGCTTGTTTGTCTAACATGCCTTTTAGAGAAAAACATAACAACCAACATTATTTGCCTTGGATTTCCATGTAGTCAACATTTACTAAGCTAGTACAGGGACTTAATTTTAGCATCTATACTCTTTCATGTCCCAAACCTAGAGAGCAAGACATACGTGTACATATGAATGATATTCTAGTCACTTGTTGAAAGCAACAAGCAGCTAAGATGGGATCAGCAGGGAGGCACAGGCCGCAGAAGATTCAGGGCAGCTGGGACAGGATTCTTTCTACCTCTGTCTATAACTAGGAGGGACTGCTGATCCACAACCCTCTGTGTACCTTTTCCTCAAGAGGAAAGCTTGTCTACAGGTACTGCTCTGACCCCAGGACTCAGGCAAGATTGCCATTTTCTCTCTGATGACTTTTAAGGTGGGACAAGCCTGGAGGCACAGGACAAAGAAGCTGCAGAGCAACTGGGACAGGGTCCTTCATTCAGCCATCTACATTCAGGAGGGACAGCTGACCCACAGCCCTCTGCGCACAGATCTTAACAGGGAAGCTGATGTCCCAGGGGTGCTGACACAGGCTTACAGACCTACAGGAAGGACAAGCTCCAGCCAGAGCCAGCAAGAACATCTAACACCAGAGATTACCAGATGGCAAAAGGCAAAAGAAAGAAACTTACCAAAGAAACCAAGACTACTTGACATCATCAGAACCTAGTACTCCCAACACAGCAAGTCCTGGATATCCAAACACACTGGAAAAGAAAGATTTAGATCTAAAATCGTATTTCATGATGGTGATAGAGAGATTTAAGAAGGACATAAATAATTCCCTTAAAAAAAAAAGCAGGAGAACAGAGGTAAACAGGTACAAGCCCTTAAAGAGGAAACATAAAAATTACTTAAAGAATTTCAGGAAAGCACAACTAAACAGGTGAAAGAATTGAACAAAATGATTAAGAAATCACAAAGAGAGACATCTCTGGAGACAGAAAACCTAGGAAAGAAGCCAGGAGCCATAGATGCAAGCATCACCAACAAAATACAAGAGATAGAAGAGAGAATCTCAGGTATAGAAGATACCATAGGAAAAAAAACATTGACCCAACAGTCAAAGAAAACAAAAAATGCAAAAAGCTCCTAACCCAAAACATTCAGAAAATACAGGACACAATGAGAAGACCAAACCTAAGGATAACAGGTATAGAAGAGAGTGAAGACTTGCAATGTAATGGGCCAGTAAATATCTTCAACACACTAAAGAAGAAAACTTCCTTAACCTAAAGAAAGAGATGCCCATGAACATACAAGAAGCTTACAGAACTCCAAATAGACTGGACCAGAAAAGAAATTCCTCCCACCATATAATAGTCAAAACACCAAATGCACAAAACAAAGAAAGAATACTAAAAGCAGTGAGGGAAAAAGGTCAAGTAACATATAAAGGCAGATCTATCAGAATTACACTGGACTTCTCACCAGAGACTATGAAAGCCAGAAGATCCTGAGTTGATGTCATACAGACCTTAAGAGAACACAAATGCCAGCCCAGGCTACCATACCCAGCAAAACTCTCAATCCCCATAGATGGAGAAAGCAAAGTATTCCATAACAAAACCAAATTTACACAATATATTTTTCCACAAATCTAGCCCTTCAAAGGATAATAAATGGAAAACTCTAACACAAGTAGGGAAACTACATCCTAGAAAAAGCAAGAAAGTAATCTTCCAACAAAACTGAAACAAGATAGCCACATGAACAGAATTCTAACTCTAACAACAAAAATAACGGGAAACAACAATTACTTTTTCTTAATATCTATTAGTAACAATGGACTCAATTCCAAATAAAAAGACATAGACTATCAGACTGAGTACGTAAACAGGACCCAATATTTTGTTGCATACAGGAACCCACCTCAGTGACAAGACAGACACTACCTCAGAATAAAAGACTGGAAAACAATTTTCCAAGCAAATGGTCCCAGGAAACAAGCTGGAGTAGCTATTCTAATACTGAATAAAATCAACTTTCAACCTAAAGTGATCAAAAAAGATAAGGAAGGACACTTCATATCCATCAAAGAAAAGATCTACCAAGATGAACTCTCAATTCTGAACCTCTACACTCCAAATACAGTGGCATTTATATTCATAAAGGAAACTTTACTAAAGCTTAAAGCACACATTATACCACACACAATAATAGGGGGAGATTACAACACCCCACTCTCTCCAATGGACAGATCATGGAAACAGAAACTAAACAAAAACACAGTGAGACTAACAGAAGATATGAAACAAATGGATTGAACAGAGATCTATAGATCTTTTTGTCCTAAAACAAAAGGATATACCTTCTTCTCGGCACCTTATGGTATCTTCTCCAAAATTGACCATATAATTGGTCACAAATCAGGCCTCAACAGACAAAACAAGATTGAAATAATTCCTTGAATCCTATCAGATCATCAAGACTAAGGCTGCTCCTTAATAACAACATAAACAATAGAATGCCCACACAAGCATGGAAGCTCAACAGCACTCTACTCAATGATAACTTGGTCAAGGAGGAAATAAAGAAAGAAATTAAAGACTTTCTAGAGATTAATGAAAATGAAGCTACAACATACCCAAAATTATGGGACACAATGAAAGCAGTCCTAAGAGGAAAACTCATAGCTTTAAGTGCCTCCAAAAGGAAACTGGAGAGAGCATACACTAGCAACTTGACAGCACATTTGAAAGCTCTAGAACAAAAAGAAATAAATTCACCCAAGAGGAGTTGACAGGAAATAGTGAAACTCAGGGCTGAAATCAACCAAATGGAAACAAAAAGAACTATACAAAGAATCAACCAAACCAGGAGCTGGTTCTTTGAGAAAATCAACAAAATAGATAAACCCTTAGTCCGACTAACTAGAGGGCACAGAGATAGTATTCTAATTAACAAGATCAGAAAAGAAAAGGGAGACATAACAGCAGAAACTGAGGAAATCCAAAAAATCATGAGATCCTCCTACGAAAGCCTATACTCAACAAAACTGGAAAACCTGGATGAAATGGACAATTTTCTAGACAGATACAAGGTACCAAAGCTAAATCAACATCAGATAAGTAATTTAAACAGTCTCATATCTGCTAATGAAATAGAAATAGTCATTAATAGTCTCTCAACCAAAAAACACCCAGGACCAGATGAGTTTAATACAGAGTTTTATCAGACCTTCAGAGAAGACCTAATATGAATACTGCTCAAACTACTCCACAAAGTAGAAATAGAACATACCCTACCCAATTTTTTCTATGGAGCCACAATTACTCTGATACCTAAACCACACAAAAACCTAACAAAGAGAAAACTTCAAACCAATTTCCTTTATGAATATCGATGCAAAAATACTCAACAAAATTCTTGCAAATCCAATCTAAGAACACATCAAAATGATCATCCATCATGATCAAGTAGACTTCATCCCAGGGATGCATGGATGGTTCAATATTCAGGAATCCATTAACATAATTTACTATATAAACAAACTCAAAGGAAATAAAACATAAGATCATTTCATTAGATGCTGAGAAAGCATTTGACAAAATCCAACACCCCTTCATGATAAATGTCTTGGAAAGATCAAGAATTCAAGGCCCATACTTAAACATAGGAAAAGGAATATACAGCAAACCAGTAGCCAACATCAAACTAAAAGGGTAGAAACTTGAAATAATCTCATTAAAATCAAGGACTAGACAAGGCTGCCCACTCTCTCCCTACCTATTCAATATTGTGTTTGAAGTACCAGACAGAGAAATTAGACAGAAAAAGGACATGAAAGGTATACAAATTGGAAAGGAAGAAGACAAATTATCACTATTTGCTGATGATATGATAGTATACTTAAGTGACCTCAAAAATTCCACCAGAGAACTCCTAAACCTGATAAACAACTTCAGCAAAGTAGAGGGATGTAAAATTATCTCAAGCAAATCAGTGGCCATCCTCTATTTGAAAGATAAATAGGCTGAGAAAGAAATTAGGGAAACCACACCCTTCACACTAGTCATAAATAATATAAAGCACCTTGGTGTGACTCTAATTAAGGAAGTGAAAGATCTGTTTGACAAAACTTCAAGTCTCTGAAGAAGGAAATCGGAGAAGATCTCAGAAGATGGAAAGATCTCCCATACTCACAGATTGGCAGGATTAATATAGTAAAAATGGCCATCTTGCTGAAAGCAATCTACAGATTCAATGCAATCCCCATCAAAATCCCAACTCAGATTTTTACAGAGTTGGAAAGAACAATTTGCAAATTCATCTGGAATAACAAAAAACTCAGAATAGTCAAAACTATTCTCAACAATAAAGGAACCTCTGGTGGAATCACCATCCTGGACCTTAAGCTGTACTACAGAGCAATTGTGATAAAAACTGCATGGTATTGGTACAGTGGCAGGCAGGTAGATGAATGGAATAGTATTGAAGACCCAGAAATGAACCCACAAACTTATGGCCACTTGATCTTTGACAAAGGAGCTAAAACCACCCAGTGGAAAAAAGACAAATGGTGCTGTCTCAATTGGCTTGCATGTAGAAGAATGCAAATCGATCCATTCCTCTCTCCATTGTACAAAGCTCAAGTCCAAGTAGATCAAGGACCTCTACATAAAACCAGATACACTCAAACTAATAGCAAAGAAAGTGGGGAAGAGTCTCAAGCACATGGGCACAGGGGAAAATTTCCTGAACAGAACACCAGTAGCTTATGCTCTAAGATCAAGAATTGACAAATGGGATCTCATAAAATTGCAAAGCTTCTGTAAGGCAAAGGACACTGTCAATAGGACAAAACAACAACCAACAGACTTGGAAAAGATCTTTACCAATCCTTTATGGAACAGAGGGCTAATATCCAATACATATGAAGAACTCAAGAAGTTAGACTCCAGATAATCAAATAACCCTATTCAAAAACAAAGAATTCTCAACTGATGAATACTGAATGGCTGAGAAGCACCTAAAGAAATGTTCAACATTCTTAGTCATCAGGGAAATGCAAATCAAAACAATCCTGAGATTCCACCTCACACCAGTCAGAATGGCTAAGTTCAAAAACTCAGGTGACAGCAGATGCTGGAGAGGTTGTGGAGAAGGAGGAACACTCCTTCATTGCTGGTGGAATTGCAAGCTCGTACAACCACTCTGGAAATCAATTTGATGGTTCTTCCAGAAATTGGACATAGTACTACCAGCGGACTCAGCTATACCACTCAGAAGATACCCAGAAGATGCTCCAACATTTAATAAGGACACATGCTCCACTATGTTCATAGCAGCCTTATTTATAATAGCCAGAAACTGGAAACAACTCAGATGTCCCTCGACTGAGGAATGGTTACAGAAAATGTGGTACATTTACACAATGGAGTACCACTCAGCTATTAAAAACAACGAATTTATGAAATTCTTAGGGAAATAGATGGATCTGGAGAATATTATTCTGAGTGAGGTAACCCAATCACAAAAGAATGCACATTGAATGCACTCTCTGATAAGTGGATATTAGCCCAGAAGTTCGGAATACCCAAGAAACAATCCACAAACCACAAGAAACTCAAGAAAAAAGAAGAGTGAAGTGTGGATACCTCCGTCCTTCTTATAAGGGGGAACAAAATATCCATGAAAGGAGTTTCAGAGACAAAGTGTGGAGCAGAAATTGAAGGAAGGACAATTCAGAGACTGCCCCACCTGCGAATCCTTCCCATATACAGTCACCAAAACCAGACACTATTGTGGATGCCAACAAGTGCTGGCTGACAGGAGCCTGATATATCTGTCTCCTGAGACACTTTTCCAGTGCCCAACTAATACAGAAGTAGAGGCTCACAGCCATCCATTGGACTGAACACAGGGTTCCTAATGAAGGAGCTAGAGAAAGGACCCAAGGAGCTGAAGGGTTTGCAGCTCCTTAGGACAAACAACAATATGAACTAACTAGTACCCTCAGAGCTTCTAGGGAATAAACCACCAACCAAAGAGTACACATGGTGGGACTTTAGCAGCATATGTGTAGTAGAGGATGGCCAAGTCAGTCATCAATGGGAAGAGAGGCCCTTGGCTCTGTGAAAGTTCTATGCCCCAGTGTTGGGAAATTCCAGGGCCATGAAGTGTGAGAGGGTGGGTTGATGAGCAGGATGAGGGGGGAGGGAACAGAGTTTTATCTTTCTTTTTTGGGGGGGGCAGGGGTGTGGAAACTGGGAAGGGAGGTATCATTTGAAATGTGAATAAAGAAAGAAATAGATAAGAAAGCAACAAGCAAAGTCATTTGTTGAAAAGCAATCTTATAAAGACAAATATCCATTGTAAGATTTGAAAATATCACACACACATTTTATATGTGATATTCACGTGAACACAGATGATAGTCTGTTTATGGTGATGTCTGCTACCTGAGTGAATTGGAGTCAGTGAGGTTTCAATCCCTTCTAAAACCTTGTTTAATGCTTCTATAAAGTGTTTCTTGTCTTTTCCCCTTGTGATTATTTCTGTGTTGTTCAATAAATAGAGAGCCAAAGCCTTTTGTTAGAAACACACACACACAGACATACACACACGCACACACGTATATGTATGTGTATATTTATATATATGTATATTTGCATAGGTGTATAAACATACATATACACACTGTAAACATACATACTCATACACACACACAGAGAAAGAGAGAGAGAGAGAGAGAGAGAGAGAGAGAGAGAGAGAGAGAGCATAGAGAGACAAGAGAGAATTCATGCATGACCAAATTAAAATTAATAAAAGAGGCAGGAGATGACAAAAGAATCATATAAAGTTAAGTAGAGAATTCAAATCCAGGCTTGCTCTTGCCTATTGCAAATGGAAGCATTTTGATTTTCTCTCTTAAAGTGAGGTATGTGCATTTTCATCTCTGAGTCATTATTAATGTGTTAAAACTGATGCAGAAACTCATACAGTGCTTAATTAAAACTGAGTTATTACTTTGTGGAATGTTTTCACATCAGTGAAGTTATACTGGTGCTGAAATACACAGCAGACAATGGTTTGGATGGGGAATCTCCACACTGATGTTTCTGTCGTCCATTGGGCTACAGATGAATGGGCAGAGGATTCTGTGTCTACGCTCTAGGTCTCTTTTTTTTTTTTT
>NW_022196905.1:80116453-80120334 GCF_008632895.1 Mastomys coucha | reverse complement strand
TTTTTTTTTTTCTGAAGCAACCAGGTAAGCATCTAACCCCAAAGGACACAGAATTCAGGCACATATCTGCATCCTTTCCAGGTTTTTCCAAAGCTCAGCTCACAACTCCAGTCCAGAAAAGAACCATGACAGAAGGGCATTAGGAGTATAGAAATTGTTTGTGGTGATGAAAGGAGATGTGGTGATGATGTGGAGAATCTTAGAATTTAAAATGAGGGCATTTAATACAAATGTATGGTATATAACCTTTACCTAAAAGGACATGGAGGGCCACTGTAGCCAGCCAGAAATATAAAATAGCCAGTTCCAGGAACCCAGAGCCTCAGGGCTCTGGTTCCCGATACCTGCCCCTCCTGAATGATCCACAATGAGGGCGGAACTAAGAATGAAGGTCTAGTGGTTTATGAGACTCTCCACCCTGTCAACCAGTAGATGAAGATTACATTCCTAGAATGAATGTGTTCCCCTCCCTAACTGAATACCTTGAGTCAGGTCCCTCTGAAATTTTCCACTGTTTTTATGTTCTGTTTCCTTGGTAACTCTCTCTCCACCCCCAGCTTCCCTTAAATACCCTACACTTCTTGTGTTCTGGGTCGAACTCCTCTGACTGGCAAGGTCATGAGATTGACCCTGGTACCAGTATCCCCAATAAACCTCATGTGATTGCAGCAAGTTCGGTCTCTCGTGAGTCATTGGGTGGTCGCATTATCCCGAGACTTGAGTAAGGATCTCCCCAGTTCTGGGGGGTCTTCCATTTGGGGGCTCGTCCGGGAATTACAACCACCCTTGACTCTCTGAAGACACCTTGGAGGTGAGTTCCTACATGTGATCCGTCTGTCTGTCTGTGTGTTTTTCATTTGTCTAGGAACTGCTTGCTTGTTTTACAACCTGTAGATTTGTAGTTAGCCACTTCCCGAGATGGCAGGGTTTATAGATGGCAGGGTCTGGGGTTCGAGTCCCCAGAGAGTTTATTTTCAGTCAGCGACTCCCTGCCCTCTGTGAGGGGGAAAGGGGGCTGATCGGCAGATGTGCCAGGATCACTGACTAGTACCCTGGGAGACATCCCAGTGGATTGGGGATCCTCGGGGATGCCCAGGAGGAGCCCCATGGGAAGCGAGGGGAGAAACACTCGAGGGGAGTGTGGGTCTGTTCTCCAGGACATCAAACCTGTTCAATTGGCTCCGCTTGGGTCGCTCTTATTGTGTTACTCTTTGTCTGATTTTCTGTGTTGTGTTTTGTGATTTTTGTCGCCCTTGTGACTGCGATGGGACAGACAGTAACTTTGACATTGGCTCTGGATGGAGGTTAGGGACATGTCAGTTCAGGTGAAATAAGGACCTTGGTAAATTTCCAGCTGTCTTTTTTTCTGAAGTAAGTTTGGCACTCGCAATTGAGATGAATCTTTTTGTGTGTATTTTGTGACCAGTCCATCTCGGCAGCCGTGGCAGGCACGGGCCGAGAGACTCTGGTTTGGCTTTGATTATCTGTGTACCTGATGTTTGTTACTGGGCCCAATTGTCTTTCTCAGTGTCATAGACCTGAAAATGTAGATGTCTGTGTGGTGACTGATTTTGTGTGTGTGTTTGGACCTTGGACTGACAACTTACACCCCCCTCCCCCTTGACTGATGGACGGTGTTGGAGCTGGAGCCGCTGCTGCTGGGTCTTTGGGCTGCTCTTGGGGAACTGGGGATAAAAAATGTGCCCCAGTGTAGGGGAATGCCAGGGCCAGAAAGTGGGAGAGGGCGGGGTGGCAGGCATGGGGAAGGGGGAGGCAACAGGGGTTTGTTTTTGTTGTTTTTGTTTGTTTCTTTGTTTTTTGGAGGGGAAACTGGGAATGGAGAAATTTACATGTAAATAAAGAAAATATCTAATAAAAAAATAAAAAAAATAAAAGTCACACAAACTTCATTTCCTATAAAAATAAAAGAAACTTCATTACCTTTGGGTTCTAGAGAATATTTTTCAGATTGCAAAATACATTTTGGCAATAAAATATTTCTTTTATTACATGAGTTAACATTGTTCAGGTCATATATTTTTCTGTACATGTTTATTTGGGGAATAATATGTTAAAGATGGGAATAAATATGTTAAATATGGGAATAAAGATGTTAAAGGTTGATTTAAAAAAAAATGTTGTCGGCAGGAATCCCGTGGTTCCGGGTTTCCTGAGAGGGCAGTCAGAAACATAGAATCGGCCCCATAGTTGCCAAAGCGTTAGAGGCAGGGGCCTGGACCCAGGTGCTGCAGTTCCAGTTCTTTCCGGGCCAGATCCAGATCCCTGGCCTTTTCCCCATCCAGGCTGGCCACCTGGATGGTGACCCCAGCCTCAACCCCAGACATAAGCTGAGGCAGAAAGGTTATGTCTGTAGAACTGGCTCTGAGGGAGGCCCAGCAGCCGACCCGCTGCACCAAGCCATGTGGGCTGCTGGAGACCTGCTTCCGCCATACCATCTCTGACCTGCTGCTCAGCTACATGACCCCAGGCTCAGCCCAGCTATGCTACACCCAGGTATCCCACGAACTTTTCCAAGGGGGCCCCAACTGGGGCCATTGTGTGGCATTCTTTGTCTTTGGGGCTGTCTTATGTGTTAACATAACAACAGAGCCATTGGTGGAACAAGTGCAGGATTAAATGGTGGTCTACCTGGAGACAGGCCTGGCTAAATGGGTCTACAGCAGTGGGGACTGGGCAGAATCCACAGCTCTATACCGGGATGGGGCCCTGGAGGAGGCATGTCTGCAGGAGGGACCGCTACTGCCTTGAAGCCCAAGGCAGGTACCTAGGCTCTGCTGACATGGGTTCCAATGTGAGGCATGGCCAGAGAGCGGGACACAACAGTCAGGGACCCCTGAACAACCAAGTAGGTTTTTACAAAGTAGATTAATTGTGTTAAAATATTGTCTTTATCATCTGGGTTAAAAATTATTGAATTGGTACCTTGTAAATTGTGGTGATTTAATATTACTACCTTGAGAGTTATTCTTTGCTTACCATGTGGTGGGCGCTGCTTAGATAAGTGATTGTTGTTCTGTATTTCATATTAAAGAAGAAAAAAATTGGTTAAAACTTTGATTTAGTTGGCAAAAGACAGTCTTAATTTGTACAGCAGAGACTGATAAGCCATTGTGCTGCGGCCAGAAGTTAGGCACAGTTGAAAAAGAGCTGATAGAGGCTGACTGAGTGTCTTGCACGAGCCACTCTTAAAGGGGACAACAGCTTTTTGCTTGTAATATTGGTAACAGAGAATTAGCTTGAAATTGGTAACTCAGGATTGGAGTCATGTTAAACGACAACACGTGGCATGAGCTAACCCAAGAATATTTTATGTAATTCTTACCCCTTATAAATTTAGTAAGGCCAAGGGTGAGGCCTGAACCAGAGATAAGATTTAAAACAGTGTCTTTGGTGTATTCAAAATTGCACTGTCATGCATTCATATGTAAGAATTGGCAGCTAAGCTTTGTAATGTGATAGTAATGCCTTGATATTGATTTTAAAGAAAGTGGAATGTTTAAAACTGGGTTTTGTTTAAATTATGGTTATACCTTAACATTACAAGAATTAAAAAAGGTGTAGAGTCTAGTAGAGACAAGTGATGAGCAGTCTAGATACAGATAATAAGTTAGTTTGCCTTGGAAATAAAAAGTAAATAGAAAAATAATCCAAATTCTATCGAAGCCTAGTAGCAATGGTAAACTGTTAGCACCTTTGCCCCTAGAGTATCAAGCTTAAAAAAGAAACCTGAAAAGCTGTGGCTGTTGGGAGAAGGCTGTTTTACACTGTCTCACTGAGCCAGTGGGAGATGCCTTCTCTGCTGGTCCCTGGTCAAATGCACCCGTCCAATGGTGCACTCATAGCATTTAGCGAAATAAGGA
>NW_022196905.1:80082123-80114018 GCF_008632895.1 Mastomys coucha | reverse complement strand
TCGAACTCCTCTGACTGGCAAGGTCATGAGATTGACCCCGGTACCGGTATCCCCAATAAACCTCATGTCATTGCAGCAAGTTCGGTCTCTTGTGAGTCATTGGGTGGTCGCGTCATCCCAAGACTTGAGTAAGGACCTCCCCAGTTCTGGAGGTCTTTCAGTGATGGATGTTCATATGTGTGGTTGTGTGGATCAGTACAATAACAGAGAACAACCTTAAAATGAAAAAGCTAATATATAACTCTCTTTCCTTTCAACCAGACCTAACAGGTTGAAGCTCTACTGGTGATAACATGGAGGATGAAACTCTTCTAACAAGAGGGAGACAATTGTTCTTCCTCTCTGTATTATGTTTGTAATTTGCTCTACACCTCATGGGACACACTGGGGTCTTGTTACTGCAAGCATTTTCTAAGTTGTAAATCCTTTTTATTGAACTATGTGTATTTTAAGATATGAAAACATTTGGAACTTATTTGTTAAGCAAATATTCATGAATTGATTTTGATATGGTATTGTATCATTGGATTTAGATGCTTATTTCAATTGCATAAAAATGAAATAGAATAATTCAGTTTTATTGTATGTACCAACATACAAGTAATAAAACCCACTCCAATGAAACTAGGACTATTTCTGATGTCTATTGTGTTTCAGTCTTGATAAAATAGAGGAGTCAGAGAAAGGACTGATAGATGTGAAGGAGTTTGCAACCTCATAGGAAGAACAACAATATCAACCAACCAGAAACCCCCAGCTCCCTCCCTCAAAAGCTCCCAGGGACTAACCCACCAACCAAAGAGTACACATGGAGGGACTTATGGCTCCAGCTTCATATGGAGCAGAGGATGGCCTTTTGTCTTGTGAAGGCTCTGTTCCCCAGTGTAGGAGAATGCCAGAATGAGGGATCAGAGTGGGTAGGAGGGGGAGTACCCTCATAGAAGCATGGGGAGGGGAGATGGGATAGGGGGTTTTTGGAGGAGAAACCAGGAAAGGGGATAACATTTGCAATATAAATAAAGAAAATATCTAATAAAAGTTTCAAAAAAAAAAGAAAAGAAAGGAAAGGAAAAGAAAAGAAAAGGAAAGGAAAGGAAAGAAAAGGAAAGGAAAGAGAAGGCAAGACAAGACTGAACCATCCAACTGTGAACACTAATCTTGACCAGTAGAGGGCAGCTGCATCTTGCATGTTCAGTTCAGAGGTTAATCATGTGGCAACCTCCACAATGCTTACTTCTTTGCATAAAAATGTGAACTAACATTACAAATAATTTATCTAACAGATATAATTTCTATTCTCAATAAGCTGATATTTAATTAATATGCTAGTTCAAAAAGTGACACAATAAACCTTTCTTAAACTCTACTTAGAGACTTAAATAAGATCTCCATTCAAAGTTTAAAAAGCACTTTCATTTACTGATTTGTATGTTTTCTTTTTCTATAATATACTTGAAATTATCCTTGAAAAATACCTTGGCATAGAAAGATTATTGAGTGTTTCTACAAGTGGCATGGATACTTGATTCTATTTTACATATTAACACCAAATGGATTTTTGTATATCACTATATACATATCTTATAATTGAGGTGTAATATGGAAAATATTTAAGAAGTTTGTTGTCAGGAAATCGAATAAAAATATGTAGCAGTGATGGAGGGATGAGGAGCTGGGGATAGCCACTGGAGGGTCCCAGATGCCAGGGAAATGAGAGGCTCCCAGGATCCAACAAGGATGATTTTAGCAGAGAAGGTGAGATAGAACCTGTAGAGACCAACTCCAGTGGATAGGCACAGCCCCCTGTCGAGGGATAGGACCACCCATCCATCTCACAGTTTTTAACCTAGAAATGTTCCTGTTCAAATGAAGAATATGGACAAAAAGAATGGAGCAGAGACTGAATGAAGGGCCATCCAGGGACTACCACATCTGGGACCCATCCTGTTTGCAGATACCAAACCTGACACTGTTGCCTTGCTGACAGGAACCTCGTGTTACTGCTCCTTGGGAAGTTCAGTCAGCAACTAACCAGTGTAGATGTGGATGGTTGGAGCCTACCATCAGACTGAGATTAGGAACCCTTATAGGGGATCTGGCTGAAGGACTGGCTGAGGGGGATTACAGCCCCATAGGAATAACAATGTCAGCTGGCCTGACCACCCAGGGCTCCCAGGGACTAGACCACCAACCAAGGAGTGTATAGGGAGGAAGGAAGCCATGGCTCCAGATGCATATGTAACAGAGGATGCCCTTGTCTGACATCAATGGGAAGGGAGACCTTTGGTCCTGTGGAGGTTTGATGCCCTAGGAATGCTGGAGGAATTCTGGAGGGGTGAGACGGAAGAGAGTGGGTGGGTGGGAGAACATCCTTATAGAAGCAAATTGGAGGGCGAGGGAAGTTGTGGGATGAGGGTCTTGTGGAGGGGTAACTGGGAAGTGTGATATCATTTGAGATGTAAACAAATGGAATGATTAATAAAAAGTTTTTTAAAAAAGAAGTTTGTTGTCATTGTTTCTGTATAGGTTGACAAGGTAGTGAGAAAACTGGTTACTGAATATTGGCTGTCTGGAGTTCCTCATACAGCAGGATCTCTGTAGAATAAAACTCACCATGCAATGGTTTCTATACAGTCATCTAATTACACTCTAACGTAGATGAGAAGGCACAACTAGCCAATAGAAAAGCAATGCTGATCAAATGATAAAGACATGAGCAGAGGTTAAACACCATTCTCTACAATGCTGAAAAAATACACAGAAAGTCATGGAACCTAAAGCAAATGAAATCATGTTGTGAGCAATGGGAGAATTCTACGACTTTTCTTGAGAAGATACAAACTAAGGGAGTTTAAGAGATAACTCTATGATAAGTAATTATAAAACAAAGTCAATAGCATAAAATTGTACTTTATGGTATTTATTTATTTACTTTTATTGGTTATTTTATTTATTTATATTTCCGATGTTGCCTGCTTCCTGATCTCCCTTCTGCAATCTCCATCCCATTCCCCCCACTTTGCCACTCACTCATCTACTCCCAACTCACCACTCTAGCATCCCCCTACTCTGGGACATCAAGCCCCACTGACAAACATCTGGTATGTGTGTAGCTGGAGCCATGCATCACTCCAAGTATACTCTTTGGTTGATACTCTTGTTCTTTTTTTTTTTTTTCTTTTTCTTTTTTTACAATATCTCCTTTCCCAGGTTCCCCTGCAAAAAAAAGAAATAAAATAAAATAAAACTAAAACAAACCCCTGTTCCCTCCCCCCTTCCCCTACTCACCACCCCCAACCTCTCCTGCTTACTGGCCCTGGTATTCCCTACACTGGGGTATAGAACCTTCACAGGGCCAAGGATCTCTCCTTCCCATTGATGACCAACTTGGCTATCCTCTGCTATACATAAGCTGCTGGAGCCATTAGTCCCACCATGTGTACTCTTTGGTTGGTGATTTAGTCCCTAGGAGCTCTGAGGGTACTAGTTAGTTCATATTGTTGTTTGTCTTAAGTGGCTGCAAACCCTTCAGCTCCTTGGGTCCTTTCTCTGGCTCCTTCATTGGAGACCCTGTACTCAGTCCAATGGTTGGCTGTGAGCCTCTACTTCTGTATTATTCAGGTACTGTCAGAGCCTCTCAGGAGACAGCTATATCAGGCTCCTGTCATTCAGCACTTGCTGGCATCCACAATAGTGTCTAGATTTGATGATTAAATATGGGAAGGATTCCCAGATGGAGCAGTCTCTGCATTGTCCTTCCTTTAGTCTCTGCTCCATAGTCAGTCTCTACAACTCCTTCCATAAGTATTTTGTCCTCACTTTTAAGAAGGAGCAAAGTATCCACACTGGTCTTCCTTCTTCTTGAGTTTCTTATGGTTTGTGGTTTTTACTTTGTGTATTCTGATCTTCTGCGCTAATATCGACTTATCAGAGAATGCATACCATGTTTTTTCTTTTGTGACTGTGTTATTTCACTCCGGATGATATTCTCCAGGCCCATCCATTTCCCCAAGAATTTCATAAATTCATTGTTTTTAATAGCTGAGTAGTACTCCATTGTGTAGATGTACCACATTTTCTGTAACCATTCCTCAGTTGAGGGACATCTGAGTTGTTTCCAGTTTCTGGCTATTATAAATAAGGCTGCTTATTATTTATTGATGACTTACAGTCTGTAGACCAACTCCCAACAATGGTTGGCAGCAGCTGTGAATGGAAGTCCAAGGATCTAGCAGTTGCTCAGCCCCACAAGGCAAGTAGATGAAGCAGAACGAGACTTCCTTCTTCCAATGTCCTTATATACATCTCCAGCAAAAGGTGTGGACCAGATTAAAGGTATGTGCCACCACATCTTTAATCCAAGATGACCTTGAACTCATAGATCTTCCTATCTTAATCTTCTTGGATTCATAGCCACTATGCCTCAAGATCTTCATGCCAAGATTCAGGTCAGAAACTTGTATCTCTCAGCCTCCAGATTAGGGCCACAGGTGAGCCTTCTAATTCTGGATTGTAGTTCATTTAAGATATAGTCAAGTTGACAACTAGGAATAGCCACTACAATCCACCCCTTGTCAACTTGATACAAATAATATCTCATGTCCACATGAAACAATAACAAAATCATGAATACACCTAACATGATATAACTATTCCTAGTACAATCGCAAACACATTTGTAAATTTACAATGGGGCAATGTCACTTGGGAACATTCTTTTAGTGTCTCAACTTAAATATCAATTGATGTTAAAGAAATTGGAAGAAAGAAAAATGTATTCTTAAGAAAATAAGACAGAAGCATTCATATTACTTTATAATCCTCGTTTCTGCAACTGATTACATGGCCTTAGCTGGTATTTATAACTACCTTCCTCTACTACCCATTCTGTATTTCCTTCCCCCTCAGCAAGCACCTCAGCAGGCCTTGGCTCTTTTCCTGGAGGAGTGACCCATACCTTCATTCCTGATGGGTCTGCATCCTTTGTCATCCTGCTTGGATTAGGCTGTTGTAATTTGCCTTTGACTTTAATCCCAGGACATAAAAGTACTAAAATATGCCCTAAGGGATCTCCTGCACTCCAGACATAATCCTGCTTACCTCCATTGTGAAGAGGCAATCTGATTTCTCCATGGTAATCTGGATCTATCACTCCTCCTAACACTGTTATTCCTTTCTTAGCCTCTTGGTTAAAGGGCATTAGAAGCCCAAAATGACCAGGGGGGAGTCTGAGCTTCCAGTTCAATGGAATGTTTGTTGTGGCTCCTGGTAGGAGAACTCCACCCTCTGGAACCAAAACTTCTAGGCCAGCAGAACCTAGAGTTGTGGGGACAGGAAACAAAAGTTTTCCTAGAGGGTCACTAGGAATGATAGTGAGTGGAACTATTCCCTTTTCCACCCCTTGATTCCTGGACCCATGGATCCTGGCTATGGGGGAAACTGTACCATATACTGGATGCTGATTCAAGGCATATACTGCCTTCTGAAGAACTCTGCCCCAGCCCTCCATGCTGTTGCCACATAATTGGCACTGTAGCTGTGTCTTCAAAAGGCCATTCCATCTTTCTATCAGTCCAGCAGCTTCAGGATGATGGGGAACATGGTAAGACCAGTGGATTCCATAATCATGGGCCCACTGTCGCACTTCTCTGGCTATGAAGTGAGTTCCTTGGTCAGAAGCAATACTGTGTGGAATACCATGATGATAGATAAGGCATTCAGGGAGTCCACAGATGGTGGTTTTGGCAGAAGCATTTCATGCAGGAAAGGAAAATCCATAACTAGGATAAGTGTCTACTCTAGTAAGAACAAAACATTGTCCTTTCCATGAAGGAAGTGGTCCACTGTAGTCAACCTGTCACCAGGTTGCTGGCTGGTCACCTCGAGGAATGGTGCCATATCTGGGGCTCAGTGTTGGTTTCTGTTATTGGCAGATCTGGCATTCAGCAGCAGCTGTAGCCAGGTCAGCCTTGGTGAGTGGAAGTCTGTGTTGTTGAGCTCAAGCATAACCTCCATCTCGGCCACCACGACCACTTTGTTCATGCACCCATTGAGCAATGACAGGGATGGCTGGGGAAAGAGGCTGACTGTCCACTGAATGGGTCATCTTATCCACTTGATTATTGCACTCCTCCTCAGATGAAGCCACCCTTTGGTGAGCACTTACATGGGACACAAATATCTTCACATCCTCTGCCCATTTGGAGAGATCTATCCACATACTTCTTTTCCCCAGATGTCTTTCTCACCAATTTTCCAATCGTGATCTTTCCAGGTCCCTGACCATCCAGCCAATCCATTGAGTCAGTGAACAATCATACATCTGGCCATTTCTTCTTCCAAACAAACTGTAATATCATGTGTACTACCCAAAGTTCTGCCCACTGTGAAGATTTTCCTTCACCTGTATCTTTCAGGGTTGTCCTGGAAAGGGGTGGTAATGCTGCAGCTGTCCACTTCTGGGTGATGCCTGCATATGTGCAGAGCCATCAATAAACCAGGTCCTAGTCTTCTTTTCTTCAGTCAGATGATCATAGGGAACACCCCATGAGGCTATAGGTGCATGCTTGGCAGCAGATGACATTGTAACAGAAGTGTAAACCATAGGCATTTGAGCAACTTCTTCATGTAACTTGCTTGTGTCCTCAGGACCTGCTCTGGCCCGATCATGTATATACCACTTCCATTTGCTAATTGACTGCTGCTGTGCATGTCCTACTTTATGACTTGAAGGGTCAGATAGCACCCAGCTCATGATGGGTAGTTCAGGTCACATAGTAACTTGGTGTCCTAATGTCAAATGTTCAGTTTCTACTAAGGCCCAATAGCAGGCCAAGAGCTGGTTTTCAAAGGGAGAATAGTTGTCTGCAGATGATGGTAGAGCTTTGCTCCAAAATCCTAAGGGTCTCTTCTGTGATTCACCTACAGGGGCCTGCCAGAGGCACCAAACACCATCTCTATCTGCCACAGACACCTCAAGTACCATCGGGTCTGCTGGATCATATGGTTCAAGTGGTAGGGCATCCTGCACAGCAGCCTGGACCTGTTGAAGAGCCTTCTCCTGTTCCAGGCCCCACACAAAGCTAGCAGCTTTCCGAGTCACTTGGTAAGTGGGCCTGAGTAGCACACCCAGGTGAGAAATGTGCTGTCTTCAGAATCCAAATAGACCCACTAAACGTTGTGCTTCTCTTTTGGTGGTGGGAGGGGCCAAGTGCAATAACTTAACTTTCACCTTAGAAGGAATATCTCTGCATGCCCCATATGACTGGAGTCCTAAAAATTTCACTGAGGTAGATGTTCCTTGAGTTTTGGTTGGATTTGTTTCCCATCCTCTGGTACGCATATGTGTTACCAATGAGTCCAAGGTGGTTGCTACTTCCTGCTCACTTGGTCCAATCAGCATAATGTCATTAATATAGTGCACCAATGTGATATTTTGTGGAAGAGACAAACAATCAAGATCTCTTTTAACTAAGTTATGACACAGGGCAGGAGAGTTAATATATCCTTGAGGCAAAACTGTAAAGGTATACTGCTGGTCTTGCCAACTGAAAGCAAATTGCTTCTGGTGGTCCTTACGGACAGGTACTGAGAAGAAGGCATTTGCCAGATCAATGGCTGCATACCAGGTACCAGGAGATGTGTTAATTAGTTCAAGTAAAGAAAGTACATCTGGTACAGCAGCTGCAATTGGAGTTACTACTTGATTTAGTTTTCGATAATCAACTGTCCATGATCCATCCATTTTAGATATAGTCAAGTTGACAACCAGGAATAGCTACTACAGCTTGGAAAACTGTTTTCCATCCTTTTATTCTGAGGTAGTCTTCGTCACTGAGGCAGGTTTCCTGTATGCAACAAAATGTTGGGTCCTGTTTATCTACCCAGTCTGATAGTCTATGTCTTTTTATTGAGGATGCCTTTATTGTGACCATTGATATTAATAGATATTAAGGAAAGGTAATTTTTGCTTCCTATTATTTTTGTTGTTAGAGTTGGAAATCTGTTCATGTGGTTATCTTTTAATTTTGTTGGAAAATTACTTTTTTGCTTTTTCTAGGATGTAGTTTCCCTCCTTGTGTTGAAGTTTTCCATTTATTACCCGTTGAAGGGCTGAATTTCTGGAAATGTATTGTGTAAATTTGGTATTGTCATGGAATACTTTGGTTTCCCCATCTATGGTAATTGAGAGTTTTGCTGGGTATAGCCTGGGCTGACATTTGTGTTCTTTAAGGTCTGTATGACATCAACCCAGGATCTTCTGTCTTTCATAGTCTCTGGTGAGAAGTCTGGTGTAATTCTGATAGGCCTGCCTTTATATGACTTGGCCTTTTTCCCTCACTGCTTTTAATATTCTTTCTTTGTTTTGTGCATTTGGTGTTTTGACTATTATGTGGCAGGAGGAATTTCTTTTCTGGTCCAGTCTATTTGGAGTTCTGTAGGCTTCTTGTATGTTCATGGGCATCTCTTTTTTATGTTAGGGAAGTTTTCTTCTATAATTTTGTTGAAGATATTTACTGGTCCTTTAAGTTGGAGGTCTTCACTCTCTTCTGTACCTATTATCCTTAGGTTTGGTCTTCTCACTGTGTCCTGGGTTTTCTGGATGTTTTGAGTTAGGAGCTTTTTTATTTTGTGTTTTCTTTGACTGTTGTGTCAATGTTTTCTATGGTATCTTCTGCACCTGAGATTCTCTCTTCTATCTCTTGTATTCTGTTGATGATGCTTACATCTATGGTTCCTGACTTCTTTCCTAGGTTTTCCATCTCCAGAGTTGTCTCTCTTTGTGATTTCTTAAATGTTTCTACTTCCATTTTTAGGTCCTGGATGGTTTTGTTCCATTCATTCACCTGTTTGTTTGTGTTTTCCTGTAATTCTTTAAGGGATTTTTATGTTTCCTCTTAAAGGGCTTGAACCTGTTTACCTGTGTTCTCCTGTATTTCTTTAAGGGAGTTATTCATGCTCTTCTTAAATTCCTCTATCACCATCATAAGATATGATTTTAGATACAAATCTTGCTTTTCTGGTGTTTTGGGATATCCAGGATTTGTTGTGGTGGGAGTACTATGTTCTGATGAAGTCAAGTAGTCTTGGTTTCTGTTGGTAAGATTCTTGCTTTTGCCTTTCGCCATCTGTTGATCTCTGTTGTTAGATGTTCTTGCTGTCTCTGGATGGAGCGTGTTCCTCCTGTCCATCTGTAAGCCTGTGTCAGCACTTCTGGGAGATGAGCTCTCCTCAGGTAAGACCTGTGTGCAGTGGGCTGTGGATCAATCATCCCTCCTGAGTCCTGGGGTCAGAATAAACCCTGGAGACAGGCTCTTCACTTGCAGAGAATGGGCAGAGAGGGCTGTGGATCTGCAGTCCCTCCTAGGGGAAGAGGGAGGTAGAAAGGATCCTGTGCAGGCTTCCTTGCCACTTCTGAGGCCTGTGCTTCCTGGCTGGTCCCACCTAAGAAGGTCACTGAGTCTCTGGAGCACTCCCCAAAGGCAAACTCTCTGCTTGCAGAGAAGAGGCAGATAGTGCTGTGGATCTGCATTACCTCCTCCTGAGTCTCTGGGTTGGAGCACTCTCAGAGGCAAGCTCTCCCAATACTGTTGTTCTTTTTATGATGTTGCAAACCCCTTCAGCTCCTTCAGTCCTTTCCCTAGCTCTTCTATTTGCATCCATAGGGTCAGTCTGATGCTTAGCTGTGAGTATCTGCATATGTATTAGTCAGATGTTGGCAGAGCCTCTCCAGAAACAGCTATACCAGGTTCCTGCCAGCAAGCGCTTCCTGGCATGAGCAATAATGTTGGGGTTTGGTGTCAGCAGATGGGATGGATCCATAGGTGGGGCGGTCGCTGAATGGCCATTCCTTCAGTCTCTGCTCCATTTTTGTCCCTGTGTTTACTTTAGACAGGAACAATTCTGAGTTAAAAACGTTATGTTTTAATGAGAGATGCTGGTTTTAAAGACCAAGAGAGAAGTCACTATGAATAGAAAGAACAGAACACAGAGTGGAGAGGGGGTCAGTAGAGCCTTCAAAAGTTAACCCCTAACAATATACCTTCTCCAACCAGTCCCTGCCTTCTGTAGGTTGCTAAGTTTAAAACATACTGCCACACTCTAAGAAGCAATTTTAAAAACTTCAGGGAACATTCTAAAATATTAGGGATTTTATTAAAACTGTAAGGATTTCTAAAATATTTGACAGAATTCAAAGAAGTCATAGCAGTGATTATATGTCAATGATAATGCCTGACTGTAATATGTCCTCAGTACATTTTAGCTATATTCATTGCTATTAATGTATGTTTATTTTGTATCATGACAAGAACAGTGTAGAGGGGACAGAAGTGCAGGAAGGATGGAGAGAAAGGCTGTGGTCAATCTTTCTTCAGGGCATGCTCACAGATGCTTATTTTCCTCCTACAAGGGTCCACTTTCTAAATCATAACCAGAGGCTGCCCTCCTTCACACATGGGTCTGAAGAGAACATTCCAGATCCAAAATATGACACAAATATAAAATTGGTTTGCTGAGACCAAATATGTCTGTAAAACAGTAAGACACAATAAGTAGAATGGTATGTACTGGGACAAAAGGAGAAAGATTTCATTGGCTAATTTTGGTGCCCAAGTGCTGATTTTTTATTGGTTATTTTATTTATTTACATTTCAAATGTTATCCTCCTTCCTGGTTTTCCCTCCACAAAGCCCCTATCCCATCCCCCTCCCTCCTACTTCTATGAAGGTGTTCTCCCATTCACCCATCCACTTTGCTTCACTACCCTAGCATTCCCCTATGCTGGGACATTGAGCCTCCATAGGACCAAGGGCTTCCTCTCCCATTGATGCCAGATAAGGCCATTCTCTGGTACATATGCAGCTGGAGCCATGGGTCCCTCCATGTATACTCTTTGATTAGTGCTTTAGTCCCTGGGAGCTCTTGGGGAGGGGAGGCTGGGGATTTCTGCTTGGTTGATTTTGTTGTTCTTCCTATGGGGTTACAAACCTCTGCAGCTTCTTCAGTCCTTTCTCTGACTCCTTCATTGGGGTCTCAGTGCTCAGTCTGATGGTTGGTAGAGAGCATCCACATTTGTATTTGTCAGGCTCTGGCAGAGCCTCTCAGGAGACAGCTATGTCAGGCTCCTGTTAGCAAGCTTTTGGCATCAGCAATAGTGTCTGGATTTGGTTTCTGCAGATGAGATGGGTCCCTAGATGGGATAGTCTCTGGATGGCCTTTCCTTCAGTCTCTGCTCCACTCTTTGTCTCTTCATTTCCTTTAGACAGCAGCAATTCAGGGTTATTATTTTTGAGATGAGTGGGTAGCCCCAGCCTTCAACTGGGGGGTTGTACTTAACCTTTGGATATGGTCTCTACAGGTTATCTCTCCCCTTTGTTGGGAATTTCAGCTAATGTCATCCTAGGAGCCTCTTGCTTTCCTGGCACCTAGGACTTTCTAAAGGCTACCTCCAGTTCTCCATCCCCCAGTGCTACACATCTTCTTCCAATTTCCTGGACCTCCATATTTCTCCCTATCTCCTCCCACACCTCCATTTTCCCTTCCCCTCCTCTTTCCCACCCAGGTCCTCCTTTCCCACTCCCTCCTGTGATTATTTTGTTGCCCCTTCTAAACAGGACTGAAGCATCCACACCTTGTTCTTCCTTCTTCTTGAACTTCATATGGTCTTGAATTGTATCATGGATATTCCGAGCTTTTTGCCTGATTTTCTATGTTGTTGGAAAAACACATAAATGACCTAAACTCTTTCAAAATATGTGTAGTATAACAATATATAGTCTATATAATATGTATGATTCATTGGTGCACATGAATATTTATACTGTTTTTAATCAGAGATACAGGATGTTAACATATTCAGATACAATTTATTGTAGCATTTTCTCTGTCTAATCACATTAGGGCAGTGACAGGCCTGTGATTGGGCAGGAATTGAGAGGTGGAGCTAGATGTTGAAGAGTGAGACAGATTGGAGGTCAGAGAGTGGAGAGAAGCAACATGGAGACAGACAAACAGGAATATGATCCAGACACCATGTGATTTTAAACAGCCACAAGTAGCTAAGGTTTTCACAAGGTTAGAAAAATTGAGTTAAAGCATTATCTTTATCATTTGGCTCTGAAATTATTGTATTGGCATTTTGTAAATTGTGATCTTATTGACATATAAGCCTGACTGGATAATTAAGCCTTAAGAGTCATGTTTCTACAGGGTAACTAGGCAGTAGATAACTGATTGTGGGGTGTGGGAGGCATTGCATATAAGCGAGATGAACTTACTAGCTGGGAAAGAATAGCAGAAGCTCGCCAGGACATAGTGATGAGGCTGGTCAGTACCGGCACTAGAGCTGTGGTCCACAGGGGTAGGAGAGATTGAGGGGTGATCTTTTTTAATATTTCCTGCAACAACAATTCAATTGAGCCTCCCCCACATATATGTATATACTCTATACACTATATTTATGTTCTTGTATTAATAGGAGTAAAATTTATTAATCAAATTAACATGATTAGCAAATTTTGTACTTTAATGTAGTTACATTAAATCAAAGTCAAGATAAACTGAATCATCATTAGTAATAATTATTAATATATATTAAAGTAATTTCTATTAAAGTTCAGTTCTTCATTTTGTTTGTGCCATAAATCCATGACAAACTTAGTTCTATTGAAAAATCCCTAGTTGCAACAAAGTATAATATTCTATTTACATTGGATACACTGTGATACAGTTCTCAGGTTCCTACATTAAAACAATAGGAAAGTAAAAATAGTTTAAGTTGGTGCCATAGAAATACACAACTTTAGAACTAACCATAGCTGTGTCCCATGGTAAAACTCCTACATCTGATGGTGCAGCCCCTGGAAGGAACTGGAAGGTCACAGAAAGCAGCCTGAGGCACATATTCACTGGGATGCCTTTTCTTCCTTCTGGCACTGATTTCTTGGTTCAGTGAAAGCAGAATTTTGTCTATTGTGGTGCTCACTTTTTCTGCATGTTCAAGAAACAAATCTAAACAATCTATAACTACTCTATAGACTTTCCATTTGTAGCTGGCTAAGCCACATTTGAAGAATCTTCCTTCATCACATGGAAACAAGTGGAAATAATCACTTTATAAACCTATCAGGATCCTAACACTAGAGAATTCAGAAGAATTCTTAAAGAGGATTGTTCCTTAAAGAGTTGGATTTACCATTTTCAAATGTACAATTTCATTCAATCTTCCAGAAATGTCATGAAGAAATTACAGTGTACAATCTATTTATACCTGTCTAGTCCGGCTGGTGCCCTGAGCAGACTTTGGGTGCAAACTCGACAGCCAGTCCCACAACATCCAGAGGAAAGCTCCACTCCCAGGCCCTCTAATACACCCAGGATCAGAGGTGAGGAGGACACAACATCTGTCCCAACACTATGAGTAACTGGGACCAGTGGGACTCAAGCACACAGGAACTCTGCCAGCCCAGTGGCACTAGTTCCTTCCAGTCTGTCTGGATCAGTTCTCTGAGCAGACCTTGGGTGCAAACTCCTCAGCCAGTTCCACAACACCCAGAGGAAGCTGTACTCCCAGGTGCTCTAACATGCCCAGGATCACAGGATCCCAGAATCACAGGATCTCAGAGACAGCTTGACTCTGAGGAGTTCTGACACAACCAGGATCACAGGAAGGACAAGCTCCAGTCAGGTTTAGCAAGAGCAGGTAGCACTAGAGATGACCAGATGTCAGGGGGCAAGCGTATGAAAATAAACAACACAAGCCAAGGTTACTTGGCATCATCAGAACCCAATTCTCCCACCATAGCAAGTCCTGAACACACCATCACATGAGAAAAGCAAGATTCAGATCTAAAATCACTTCTTATGATGATGATATAGGACTTTAAGAAAGACGTAAATAACTCCCTCAAAGAAGTACAGGAGAACACAGGTAAACAGCTAGAAGCCCTTAAAGAGGAAACACAAAAATCCCTTAAACAACTACAGGAAAACACAATCAAAAAGGTCAAAGAATTGAACAAAACCATCCAGAATCTAAAAATGGAAATAGAAACAATAAAGAAATCAGAAAGAGAGGCAACCCTGGAGAAAACCTAGGAAAACAATTAGGAGTCATAGATGTAAGCATCACCAACGGAATACAAGAGATAGAAGAGAGAATCTCATGGGCAGATGATACCATTGAAAAGATTGAGACAACAGTCAAAGAAAATGCAAAAAGCAAAAAGCTCCTAACCCAAAACAACCAGGAAATTCAGGACACAATGAGAAGACCAATCCTAAGGATAGTAGGTATAGAAGAGAGCAAAGATTCCCAACTTAAAGGGCCAGTAAATATCTTCAATAAAATTATGGAAGAAAAATTCCCTAACCTAAAGAAAGAGATGCCCATGAACATACAAGAAGGCTACAGAAGTCCAAATAGTTTGGACCTAAAAAGAAATTCCTCCCATCACATAATAGTCAAAACACCAAATGCACTAAACAAAGAAAGAATTTTAAAAGCAGTAAAGGAAAAATGTCAAGTAACATATAAAAGCAGGCCTATCAGAATTACACCAGACTTCTCACCAGAGACTATTAAAGCAAGAAGATCCTGGGTTGATGTCATACAGACCTTAAGAGAACACAAATGTCAGCCCAGGCTACTATACCCAGCGAAACTATCAATTACCATAGATGGAGAAACCAAGTATTCCATGACAAAACCAAATTTACACAGTACCTTTCCACAAATCCAGCCCTACAAAGGATAATAGATGGAACCTCCAACACAAGGAAGGAAACTACACCCTAGAAAAAGCAAAAAAGTAATCTTTCAACAAATCTACACATACATAATTCCACCTCTAACAATAAAAATAACAGGAAGTAACAATTACTTTTTCTTAATATGAAAATTAATTTTACAAACATATTTTGGATTGAAATCCAAAAATATGAGGAATTAGAAATTTGATGACTGTCATCCAGTGGTCTCTCTAATTTGGTAATTGGAGAAATAGGTCCAATATTGTACAATCCATATACACTTTCTAATTGTTTGTTCGTGACAGTGTCTTGCTGTGTACAACATAGAGTCTTGAAATCTTGCTTCTCCTATCTCAGCCTCTCTATTAGTAGGATTGTTTATTTCATGTTTTTACACTATACTATGGTTTTCAGAACAGCTTATATATTTCAAAAGTATTTATACAGCCAAAAGAAGCCTAGACGATTAACTTGGGAGGTGGCTTGTAAGAGAACAACAAAGAGTGAGACTGAATGCTTTGCTTGACGTTTGTAACTATTGTATCAAGTTTGAAGAAGAGGACTTTATAAGTTACTCTTTCTCTAAGATGAATGCTTTACAAAATCATCACAGCCAATGAACCAGAATCTTACCCTCACCTAATGTCTGTGCCAAGCAGAACTATTTTTCATTGAAGCAGTTGGTGAATGACTTTATGGAAAGACCATCTTAATACACACACCATTTCATAAATGAATGTAATCTGTTCCCTGTAGGCTGAGAATAAAATCACTCACTCGAGTCAATTAGCATTGACCATAGCAGGAAGTCTATATCCAAAAATCGTGCCTACAATTCATTCCTTGGCCCAGTAGAATGTCAACTCTCAGCTTATCTATGATGGAGGTAAAATCCTTTGGTGATGTGAGAGTTATTGAAGTACAGCCTTATTACAATGAAATCCAATGTCTAAAAATTGTTCTTATTTTGTACTTGTACCACAGTAAGAGCCAAGATTTTAAGCTCTACTAAATACAAAACAAACAAATAAACAAAAAGACTTTATATATTTATATTCATTTAGAAAATACTAGTAGTGATGTATTATTTTAAAATGTACAGTTAATGTTTGGAGTTATTTAAAATATATATTGAGAAAAATATGTATTTTTAGTATTGCTGTAGATATATCTATATAAGACTTAAATTGTTGTTTTATATCAAACAACTTTTATAATACTCAGTTTTATTGTTATAATATTTTATAAATTTTAAAGAATATGACAAAAAAGGTATTGTAGGTATTGAAGGGGGTCTCTGGGAGGAGTTGGGGTACAAAAGGGAAACAAGAATGTGATTTAATTCTGTGAACTTAAAATACGTTTTTAAATGTTAACAAATTCAGATAAATTGAAATCATGTATCTTTTCTCATCGTAAAGCAATAAAACTTAAATCAATTAAAAAAAAACTATTTATAGTTCAAAATGTTGTAGGCCACAGTGTTTAAATGACAGACCCATAATTCAAATGCAATTCTGGCTGAGAATCTTGAGTGGAGAATCTGAGACAGTCCAACCTGGTCTGGTCTTGGGAGCTGGTTCCATGGATGTTACTTGTCTAAAGAAAAAATAGCTCAGTCTAAGTCATCAGATCTCTCAATAGCTTAATATTGCTCTGTTACCTTAAGTATCTCAAAAATGAAAGCTGACACAGATTAAATTTGTTCCCCTCAAAAGAGCTTCTCTACATATTTCTTAATATGATTTTTTTTTTTTTTAAAAAAAAGTACTGACAGAGGAGAATTAGAAGTCAAGAGCTGGCAAGTTCCAACTTTGTGACTGAAAATTTTCTCAAGTTCTTTCCTACTTGAGCCATATTTTAGGGTAAGCACTGGGCAGCCGGAGTCAGTATGTTCTTCCCAGGCAGCAGAGAGGGAACACAGAGTACTTCCTGTCTCTTCAGACTTCAACACTCAGTTGTTCAGCCAATGTTCATCTTTCACATATTGAAATACCATGTGTGGTTTCTCTATTCCCAAGCAAACTTAAAATCATCTTAATATTTGAACTGTTTGATAAGTGAGATGAGGTAATCGCTATTGCCTTTTTAAAAAAATTAGGCCATTAAGACAAATACTAGTTCAAATAATTACAGTGTATCACTCCAATCAGAAGAAGCAGACCATTAAGGTTATCAACAAATACTCATGGTCATAGGTTGTATTGTATTTTTTGTAGGCCACTGAAAGTTCACAAGCAGCAGAAAATGCACAACTCATTCCTGTGCCTCAATACATTTCCAACTTTTTGACATTTATGGGTAAACTTGAATGGTGTCTAACCCTTAGACTTCTGAAAAAAAAAGAACATTAATGAAATCTCTTTTCATCTGTTTGTCTTAAAAACATGATTTAGAATGGGAAGGACACACCTTTCTCTGTATAAATTAGCTTAAACTTTTCAGATGGCTTCTATTTACCAGTGATATAAAACTAAGAGTGGTCAATGAAAATGCAATGCTTCACTAAGTTTTTGTCAGATTCTGTCATGCACTTCCTTTCTGACTTGTTAATCTTCTGTGCATGTGGTGGGAGGAGAGCCATAAAACATCTTTCTACTGAATACTTAACATACTTGTTCAACTTGTGGCTACAATGCTCTTACCATTGAAATGTCCTCTCCCAACCTACAGGCTATTCTGGTTGAACTAATCTTTCAAATAAATTCCTGAAGTCTACATTGTTTTTCAGGTTAACATAATAATGTAACAACAGAATTCACGGTCTTTATATCTCTTCTAGAGAAATTCTCATCTTTAAAACATAATATCGCTTTTTAAAATCCTATTTTAAACTCTGGGTAGGCATGTCACAATTCTTAACTAATAAAACTAATCCTTGAACTTTGCATATTTTCCCATAATTATTGAAATAAAATAAATGTTTGCTGTATATGGAATCTTCCTTTTTGGAAATATGTTAGAGGTACTAGGGTTACTTGAGAATCTCTTAAAGCCAGTTTCCCTCACTTGTACTAATCCATAGAACATATATCATGACACGTGTTCATGACATCATTTTATAAAACTGAAGCCAAGGGGTTTGGAAATTCTTTAAATCAAACATTCTATACAAAACATTTCAGTGAGTTACGATTTTGGTATTTGCATCCTGAATAATGATGGTACAAAATTTAAAAATGTTCCCATTATTAAATCATGTATATGAGAGCATGAATGTTGTAAGTACAATAAACACACACACACACACACACACACACACACACACACACACACACATTGTGCTTCCTAGCAAGAATGACCTCAAATCTGAGCTGAAGTGTATCAGGAAACATTCATAGGAAGTAGGCTGTGAGATTTACATAGGGCAAAGTACAAATGTGTGCTCAGAATCAAGGCTACATTCAAAGTTGCCAACAAGTGTCAAAATGGAGATTAAGTGAGTTAATATACCCCATGGGTTTATGTTCATAGCTTTAGCAGATTTTGACACTTCTATTATTTTCTTTAAAAAAGAAAAAAAAAGATTGGGTAGATAAGGCCCCCAGTGGAGGAACAGATGCGCCAACCCACCTTCAAAATTTTTGAACCAGCATTGTTCCTGTCTTAAAGAAGCCAAGGACAAAAACTGGAGCAAAGATTGAAGAAAAAGCCATCCAGTGACCGGCCCACCATGAGTGGGCACCAAACCCTGACACTATTACTGATGCATCATTGTACACAGGACCCAATTATGGTTGTCCTCTGAGAGGCTCTGCCAGCAGCTGACTGAGACAGATGCATATACATATAGCTGACCATTGGGCTGAGGTCGGGGACCCCTATGGAAGAGTTAAGGAAAGGATTGAAGGAGTTGAAAGGGGTGGCAACCTCATAGGAAGACCAATATTATCAACTACTTCAGACATCTGGATGCTCCCAGAGACTAAGCCACCAACCAAAGAGCATACATGGGCTGGTCCAAGGCTCCTGGCACATATGCAGCAGAGGACTGCCATGTCTGGGCTCAGTGGGAGAGGATGTACCTAATTGTGTAGAGACTCGATGCCCACTGGGAAGGGGAATGCTGGAGTGGTAAAGTGGAGTGGGGTGGGGGATGGAGACTTGGGGGAACTGGGAGGTGGGGGGTGTTTGGGGGTGGGGGAGCACTCTCTCAGAGGCAAAGGGGGGATGAGGTGAAAATATTTTGGCATGTGGATTGGGAATAAAGGCAACATTTGGAATGTAAATAAATAAAACAACAGTTATAAAAGGATTATGTATTTCTTACAAACTATACTACATAAGGAAGAAAACAGTGACTTTCATATAGAGATGAGTTTGCAATAACTAGACGTTTTAAAATCCAGAAATAAAAAAGCAGAAACACTCTTCTTAACATGGATTGAACTTACTAGGGCCAGTGGCTGTGAGGTGGGCTCTTAAACATTGACAAGCAGGGAAATATTGGTCTGACAAATATTCTTATAATACTATTTACTGACAAACCCAATTCTAATATTTTAATATTTATCTTCTCTCATACATCCCGACTACAGTTTCCTCCCTTTCCAATCTTCACAGTTCCTCCCAGCTCCTCACTCCTATATCTACTCCTCTTATGTTTCCTTCAGGAAAGAGAAGACCTCCTAAGAATGTCACCCAAACATGGCCTCTCAAACATATGGGTCTGAACTAACTCTAAATTCATAAGGAACCCTATTCTGTGTTAGGTGATTCAGTTTCATTATCTTGGTTTAGCTGCCTTTTCCTTAGTGTGTAAAATAAGTCTCTAGAGAGTCTTTCAGCTATGAATGATTGAGTGTATCATAAAAATGTGTATTAATAAATGATAAGGAAATAGAATCTGTCCTTTTCATGATTGACACTACCATTGCAGGTCAAGCTATATTCTTCAAAACAAGTTATGGGGTAAACAATCCTTCAAATAGGAAGCCTGGAGAGACACTGAATGTCTGTTCACATCATGAGACGTTTAAGTCAGCATATCAATCTATTCATTATATAGGTATTAATCTAGTTATGTGGGATTCAGCTTAGTGATTGGTTCATAGAAAATTAGACTTAGTTTGGGAAATATATATAAAATCTGACACCCAGCTGATTGACTCCTTAACTGGCTGAATACTTGAAATTAGGACCTTCATAGAGAGGTTTATAGAAACTTGGCTGAAGTGATAACTACACAATTTTGTAAATTGATTTTTTTTAAAAAAGGAGTCCATAGAATTACATAGTGAAGAAAGGTGAAATAATGTGTATTAATTATCCCTCATAGAGCTATTTAAAACTTTTTTCTTTTTTTCTCTCTTTCTCTCTCTCTCTCTTTTTTTTTTATGGGTTTTCAAGACAGGGTTTCTCTGTGTAGCCCTGGCTGTCCTGGAACTCACCCTGTAGACCAGGCTGGCCTCGAACTCAGAAATCTGCCTGCCTCTGCCTCCCAAGTGCTGGGATTATAGGTGTGCACCGCCATTGTCCAGGTAAAACATTTTTTCATATAAGGATATAATTTAGAATCACATGGGACAGTGGCTATAATGTCTAGAATACATTATTACCCAGTGTCTCGACCAGTCTTTGCTTACCTGTATTAAATTCTGCAATCAGGCTTCCTCTTTCCCCTCTAGTACCTGCCGAGCTGCCAACAGCATAAGGACGAAACTGTCATTTCTGACAGATCAGCTCATCTTCTAACGTCAGCACTTACACATGAGAGTTCACTATGACATTAACTTTGCCAAGTAGAAACAAATATGAGACACAATTCTTTTTTTCCTAAGTCAGTATTGAACAGTTTCTTTTTATTACAACGGTTAATTTTGAAACCAAATCAGGATAATATATGTGTGTATATGTATATGTGTATGTATATGTGTATGTATAAGTTTCATATTCTTGGATAATTTAATGTGTGTACACAATGATATCATCATGCTCAGAACCATTTCCTCTCTCTCATTCCCTCTGAGCCTCTCCTCACATGTCTCCTCCAAACTTCATGTCCTCCTTTGTTCTTTGTTTTAAAATAACCCAAGAAGTCTATTTCATGTTGCCATATATGAGTTGGGACCGTCCCCTGGAGGATGGAAAACCTACTTGAGGACAAATAGCTAAAAAATAATTTTCTCTTCCCAGTATCTATTAACGGATAGTAGCTCCTCAGTTATGGGTAGAGCTTAAAGGGATCCTTTCCTGTATATTTTGGAAATTTCACTTATTTGGACACTGTAGCTCTTGTGAAAGTAACCATAGTTATCATAAGTTCTCAGCATGTCTCCCTACTCACACTCACCAGCTCTTAAAACCTAGTGCCTCCTCTTCAGTCATGTTCTCTGTTCTTGCCTCTACAGTTTACCGTGCCTGGTATGAATTCCCTTCTGTGGAGTGGCTTCAGATTGGTAAGAGAGCAGTTGTTGGTTACTCCTTCAAAGTTATATCACTATAACCCCAAGGGACATGTATTCTCCCGTAGGTTAGTATTGCTGTATGTAATGTTCAGTTCTAGGTAAGACGATTGTGCCATTTCTTCTCAGCAGCCTGAATAGCACTATCTAAGACCATGCCAACTAGCCAGCAGGTCAGAGGGTTTTGGTTGATCTGAGGTTGATTTTCCTACTCTTTATTTGAGAGGGGGAGGTAGTCATGTTATAGAATTGTTATTAGGCTTTTGGTGGTTTGGTTTTTTTTTTTTTTTTTTTTTTTTTTTTTTGGAGAGGTCTCCATGCATATTTCTAGAGTGGTTGCACCAGTTCGCAGACCCTACCAACAGTGAATGAGGGCTCCCCTTCCCCATATTCTAATCAGCAGTTATGCAAGGTGTTAGCCATTCTGACTGGGGTAATGTGAAATCTTAAAGTAGTTTCAATTTACATTTTCATAATTGCTAAGAATGATAAACACTTTTGTAGATAATTCTTAGTCGCCCACTTTTCATTTTTTTGAGAACTCTCTGTTCAGATCCATAGCCATTTTAAACATGGATACTCCAGGCTTTCTCTCTACCTCTCTATTATTCTTTCTATGGTTTTGAGACAGCATCTCTCTACATAGCCATGGATGTCCTGGAACTCACTCTGCTGACCGGGCTGGCCTTGAACTCACAGAGCTCTGCTGCCTCTGCCTCCTGAGTACTAGGATTTGAGGCTTGTGCTGCCATGCCAGTCTCTGCTTGTTTTCTTGTCTCTTTGCTTTTGAGTTAAAAAAAAATATGTTCTTGGTTTTCTTCTTCTGTCCAATGTCTGAGAA
Source organism: Mastomys coucha (assembly GCF_008632895.1). Taxonomy (NCBI): domain Eukaryota; kingdom Metazoa; phylum Chordata; class Mammalia; order Rodentia; family Muridae; genus Mastomys; species Mastomys coucha. The sequence goes on along the minus strand of NW_022196905.1, from coordinate 80,092,022 downwards.
AGGTACTCTTTTCTTTGGCTCTTTTCATTTGCTTGTTTTCTTTGCTGTATAGAAGCTTTTTATTTTTTATGACATCTCACTTGTCAATTGATGGCTTCAATTCCTGGGCAAAGGCAGTCCTGTTCAGAAAATCCTTTCTTACACTTGTATCGTGGAAGACTCTGCTGTGTGTAATTCTAGAACTTTCAGTGTTTCCCATTTCACAGTGAGGTCTGTGACTCTTTTAGAGTTAACTTTTGTGCACAGTAACAGATGTTGGTTTAACTAAAGTCTTCCACATGTGGACATTCCGTTTTCTCGAGAACACTTGTTGAAGGTGCTGTCTCTTCTCCAGACGTGTTTTGCTATCTGTATCAAGTGTCAGATACATATTACTACATGCACTTACAGCAACAGCATGAGATGGCTTCAATAACTGAGTTTTACAGTGTGGAAACAACCTATTCTTTCTTAAAGACTTTTGTGACCATCTCAACCATGACTCATAGGGAAGTATACTAAGCCTGACACTGTAATTTTCTTTAATAACCTATATTTCGTGGAAGCAGTCTGCAAGATCTTTTGATTTTAACTCTTATAAGATCCCAAACTTAAACCAAAAAATATAGTGGGTTTCCATAGGATTTTTCATACATTCTTAGTTTTGATTAACTCCTTCCCTCCCTCACAAACTTCTATATCCTTCCCCACTGAAATCTTTAATCCAAACTATCCCCTCCCTTCTTTCATAGCACCTGTATTTTACTATCTTCTCTATTAATGTGGTTGTGGTTCAGTAGGCCATTTTCAGTCGTTGTATTTCTGTTTGCTTACATTATTTGCAAAAATCAGTGTTCACCATTTCTTTACAAGACACATCATTTTTCTTGTTTTTTTTTTTTTTTTTTTTTTTTTTTTTTTTTTAGTTTAGGAGCCAAAAAGAAAAACCACATTGCACATTGCTTCCAGTTAAACTTGAATATTGAATATGTAGAATATAAATTTATATACATGCTATGTCAATCTGTGTTGGCTAGCTAGGTTTGTCAACTTGAAATGAGCAAAAGTCATCAGAGAGAAAGGACCCTGAATTGGAAAAATTCCTCCCCCAGAAGATCAAGCTGTTAGCAAGCATATAGGGCATTTTCTTAATTAATGATTGATGTTGGATATCCTAGCCCATTATGCATAGCACCATCCCTGGCTTGGTGGTCCTACATTCTATAAGAAAGTGGCCTGAGCAAACCATTTGGAATAAGCCAGTAGTAGCATTATTCCTCCACGACCTCTGAGTCAGATCATGCCTCTGTGTCCTTGTCCCCTCCCTTCATGTCCTCTAACTTCTTGGAAAAGAAGCAGAAAATAACAACAAGGGCAAAGCACATCTCAGGACAGATGAACATTACCCTGGGACTAAATGCATCTGCGTGTGTGTATCCGTATTTCTCTTAATACATTGTACATCACAAAAGAGAACCTGACAATTGACTCTCCCTATCTCACTTTGGCTGGAAGAATAATAACAATGCTAAACCTAAGAGGTCAGTGCATCTCTAAACCCTCATCAGAGAAACTCCTTGAAGTAAATGGTAATCAACACCGAGACCTGCCAAATGGTCTATGATCAGAGAATAAGAGACCTCAAGAATGCTTAGTCCTAAAGAGATGTCTATATCATATCCTTCCCCTCAGGAATTAATGATCTATACAGAACAGGGGTCAGAGAGATTGTAACAGACAAAGTTGGTGGATGGCTTCAAGAAAACAGTTTTCGCATACAACAGGGCAAGTACACATAACTTGTGACAAGTGTGTGCAAGGAATACACTAACCCAATCTAAATAAAATCCCATAATGGAGGGAGCGAAGCCACAGCCATACCAGAGGAAATACTGGCACTCGAATGATATTGGGAGAGTGAATCCTTTAATTGTGTGACACCTGGTGTATGGAACACACTCTAGAGAAAGCCCTTGGTATAAACTAGACACAATACCTTTTGTTGTAATTGTTATTTTGTAGAAAATAGAACATGAAGTTGAGAGTTAAGGAGGGTAGGAGAGAGCATGAAGAGTTGTGAGACAGGGATAAATATTAAAATATATTATGAACTTCTCAAAGAATAAAGACCTTATTGAAAATAGCTGTCACTTACCTCTTTGCTCTCATTCCAGGATTGTTTTCTTTTTATTGTAAATTTGTTCAAATTGCTTCTTCAAGTTACAAAGTGATGGTGTACTATTTTTTCATTTGTTTCTTCCAAGTTCATCTCCATATGGTTCCTGGTATGATCACATAAAAATCTTGGTGGGGAAAAAAAAAAGCCGGGCAGTGGTGGCGCACGCCTTTAATCCCAGCACTTGGGAGGCAGAGGCAGGTGGATTTCTGAGTTCGAGGTCAGCATGGTCTACAGAGTGAGTTCCAGGACAGCCAGGGCTACACAGAGAAACCCTGTCTCAAAAAACCAAAAAAAAAAAAAAAAAAAATCTTGGTGGGAAAAGATTTCAGAATCCCCATGTACTATTTATTTTCTAATAAGACATGATAGAAGTGGCAAACAGAAGACACATAAACAAGCTAGAAATTTGTAAGGTGTTCTTAGCAACTGACAGCACTCTGAATATAATATGGTCACTTGAAATATGTGATGGCAACCGCCTGCAATAAATTTAAGAGCAAAAGAAGAGAATGTTCTACACTCATTGGCACAAACTTTGGTCTAAGAAATACAAATGTTTCATGAATGAAAACAGCTTAAATCTAAATGGTGATCATTTTCTAAAGATGAAGTTTGAAACAAAATAAAACACCATACAAAGAGCGACACAGCACACACAGCAGATCACACTAATAAAATTTGAAAATTATTTCAAATCTACAAATCTTAGAATTCAGGAACAAAAATACCATGTGCATCATAGGTTCAAAAATAAAAGATAAAATTTAAAATGTGTTATCCATCAGAGTAGGAAGAAGCCCATTGAGTAGCTAAGGACAATTTATAATATCTAGGGAAAGGAGACTTAGTTTTTTTTAAGGCTTCAGCTCTCAGTATGTCTACCCTCTCCGAGAGACGTCTCTAATGGATCTAAGACTATATGGCCAATACAAATTGGAGTCTATGCTTTGTTTAAACAAAAAGAAGGGCATAATTTTGTGTTGTATAATGTGGAATAGGGTAGGTCTAGGAGGAGTTAGGTAGACAAATAGGGTTGAATATGGTCAAAATACATACATGAAATTCTCAATTAATTAAGAAACAAAATAACAACAAAAATTATGCTCCAAATTTCACACTACCATTTACTTACTATTTTGGCCAGTAATGTTATGTTTTAGTCTGCTGCATTTGAATTAATAAAGTCTATATATGAAGATATTGTTTTTCTTATTTCCATAAATACTTTAAGCAGAAAGATATATTGTTAGCATATATACACTTATGTCCTTTTGAGTAACATAAAATAAATAAAAATTGACAAATTTATGTGAGGCAATTGATTTACTTGATAATTTGTAATAGCAAAATTGATCATCTGGATTAAAGTAAATAGTTAAATATAACATATAAACCCAAAAAGATTAAAGTGTGAGGGAGCATATGAGTCCAAGAATTTTAATTCAGCAATTTTTATAGATACAACTATATGGTAGGGTTAATTTTGAATACGGTTTTTCAAATTATTTCATAGAAAGTTGAATTAAAAATTATGGCACCGGGGAATTGTGGGATAGAGATTATAATGTTTGTGGTTCTGCTGCAAAGCCAGCTATGTTCCATGTTGAGCACTTTACTTTAGGTAGAGGTGGTGACCATGGTAGTAGTAGTAGAAGTAGTAATAGTAGCATTGTGTGGGAGGTGTACATTGTGTATGAGGGTGGCCTATACATGTGTGTGTGGGTGCAGAGGTTGGGTAGTTGTGGAGTCAGAGAGTCAATGTTGCTTATTTTTCCTATATGTTTGTGTTTATTTTTGATAGTCTTTCCCTGAACCTGAAGCTCATCAATTTTTTTGAAAGTATTGATTGATATCTGTTTATTCATAAAATGTTAAATATTCTAAATTTTTATAGTGGCAAAAATTACACAAGGATTTGGATGCACTGATAGGCATTTATCCCATACTGAACACAATGTGTATATTGTTAGAAGCTTATCAATTTTATTAGGCTGTTTAGTCAATGAGCTTCTGGTTATCGACTGCAGTTACTGGCATAGGAGACTATGTCTGGCTCTTTGCAAAAGAAGAAAAGCAACAAAATGTGTGTTGTGGAGACACGAGTGTTCATCTGGCGGCACTTTGCAATCAGAGCCATCTCTCTGGTCTCATTTGAGAACAGTTTTGTTCTGCAATTTAGCAAAACAAATATGTTATATTTTGTAATTTCTGTAGGTCACAGCTTTGAGAGTGCTTACCTGGGCTTAAAACTAGCTTAGAATGTTTCATTGTGTCTCTGCAGAGATGTTTAACAGTGACATGGTCAATTGAAGGCTTCACAAAGGGTTGGAATATCCATTACCAAAATTGGTCACCTACCTGACTATTGGAAGGAAGCTTCCATTGATGCCTTCCTGCTTGTCTTTCTGCCAAATACTGCATGAATATCTTCATCATAAGGCTACTGGCTTCTTTTAGCAAAAGAACAACATTGACAACAATTTGGATAGAACATGAAGAATGTTCTTGTTGGTTGTCTTTTTACTTTTGTTTGCATATACACATTCGAATGCATGTGTGTACATGCCTGTTCGAATGCATGTGTATACATGCCTGTCTCACACACATACACACACACACACACACACACACACACACTAAAACCTGCCTGATTCTCTTCCTCTTAGAACTCCTGTGAGCAAAATGTGGGCTGACATGAATGCTTCCTCACTTGACAAAAGCCTTTTGATTTGAACATGTTTTTATATCTCAATCTATCTGTTCTATTATGTCTCACTAGTAACAGTAAATAAGAAGAAAAAAATTAAATCTGCATAATATCATCACTAAAATTCATCTTAATCACTTATATGTTACACTTATTGAATGTCTGCTATATTTACAACTGTGGTACTATGGTATCTCATCCTTCTTATCACAAAACTAGTACAACCACTTTGGAAATCAATATGACAGTTTCTCAGAAAACTTGGAATAGGCCTACCTCAAGAGCCAGCTATACCACTCCTGGGCATATACCCAAAAGATGCCCTAGGATACCAAAAGGACACTTGCTCAGTTACATTCCTAGCAGCTTTATTTGTAATAGCCCAAAACTGGAAACAATCTAGATGTCCCTCAACTAGAAGAAAGGATAAAGAAAACGTGGTGCATCTATATAATGGGATACTACTTGGCTATTAAAAAACAAAGACATGGATTTCCAGGCAAATGTTTGGACATTAAGAATTTCATCCTGATTTAGGTAATCTACGTCCAGAAAGACTTGTATGTATGGTATATAGTCACTTTTAAGTGGACATTAGCCATAAAGTTCAGGATAAGTGTGCTACAATCCACAGTCCCCCACCCCCTCCAAAAAACCCTAGGTAATAAGGAAATACCAAGGAAGGATTCACAAATCTGACTCAGAAGGGAAAACAAATAGTCATTGCTGGTGGGTGGAGAGAAGGAACTGGGTAGGAAAAGCAGTAAGAGGGGGCGAGACGGGAGTGGCGATCAGGTGTGCGGAGCTTGGCAGTCAAGGGATGGGGAATAAGAATAAAAATAGGTTGGGGGAGCATCTCTAGTGTTTAGATGGAGGCCTGGAATAGGAGAGGATATGGGGAGTGTATAGGGTTGACCTTAGCTGTGATTCTTCCCAGAGGGGGATATAGAGACTGAAGTGGCCACTTTCTGTAGCCAGGCAGGATTCCAAGAGGAGAAAGGGGGACGTCAATCTAGCCACAAAACCTGCAAGAAAAATTTGTCTTGCTTACAAGATATGCAGCGATAAAAATGAAGCAAAGACTCAGGAACAGCTGACCAATGACTTTCCCAACTTGAGACTCATCCCACGTGAGAGAACCAATCCCTGACAGTATTAATGATACTCTGCTATGCTTGCAAATTTGGAACCTACTATAACTGTCTCCCGACTTCATGTAGCAGTGGATGAAGACAGATGCAGAGACCTACAACCAAACATCAGGTAAAGCTCTGGGAGTCTTGTGGGGGCTAGAAGTGAGCAGGCCAGAGAGTCAAGGACACCACAGAAAGACCAACAGAATCAACTAACCTGGGACCATGGGAGCTCACAGAGCCTGGGTCACCAACCACAGAGAAAGCAGGAGCTGAACCTACACTCCCTACACATGTATCACAAATATGCAGCTTGGTCTTCATGTAGGCCCCCTAACAAGTGCAATGGGCTGGTTTGGTCTCTGTTTCCTCTCATTCGATCCTGTTGCCCCTACCTGGGCTGCCTGGTTGGGCCTCAGTGGGAGAGAATGTACCTAGTTCTGGGACCGGATGCCTCAGGGTGGTGTGGTACCCAAAAGGGGCTCCCATTCTTTGAGGAGGACATGGAGTAGTGGGGGAAGGGATCTTAAGGGTGTACTGGGAGAAGAGGATGGAGGAGGTCTGTAATCTGAATGTAAAGGGAATAAAGAATACCAAATGATTAGAAAAAATTCATACCATTCAGTGCTCATTAATTTTAAAATCTATTTTATGGAGAAAAGATTGTGCCTTCTATAAATTTTAGGCTTTCATTAAAACTTGAATTCCATTATTCCAAGAAGAATTAAGTATTTTTAGAAACTCAGCCTTCAAATCATTTTGTTTTTCTATAGAATATCAGATAAGAGGTGATGCAATTGACAGAGTTCCTGGGGAGAAAACTCTCAGAGGAGTTCATGGAGAAAATTGTGCAATGTACTTCATTTCTTTGTTATATAGTGGATTATTAAGATTATAAAAATATACATTCATTATATTTACTTAAGTAATCTGTAAATACAATTTGAGTAACATAATATATTTCTAGGTTATAATCTTCATTATCAAATAAATATCCATTAGTCCACTATTACATACTAAAAATAATTAGAGTGGCTTTCAGTGAAAGATATTTAGAAATCACACACATGAATACTTTTTATGTTTGCTGTTACCAAATTGTCATTGTCTTTAGATCATCATATTACTCGACTTTCTATTTGTCTTTCTCTGTATTAAGTTATGGCTACTATGTGTGTATCAACAAAAGCACAAAATGTACTGGAGTTCAACTGTAGGACAGTGAGCATGGATGGTATCTACCATCTACCATCTACAATCTATCTATCTATCTATCTATCTATCTATCTATCTATCTATCTATCTATCACCTATATCTATTATCTATCAATAATCTATTTTGTTATTCTCATGTATTATTACATCCTGACCACAGTTGCCACTTCTCCTAGACCTCAACACTTCTCCTTCCATCTATATCCACTCCTTCTCTTTTTTTCCCTTCAGAAAAGAGCAGACCTTTAGGGATATCAACGGAATGCAGTATAACAAGTTACAATAAGACTAGGCATAAACCTTCATATCAAGACAAGATAAGGCAACCCGGTAGGAAAAAAAAAGTCCCAAGAGCAGACAACAGAGTCAGAACAACCTTCTAATCTCACTGTAAGGAGTCACACAAGAATGCCAAGCTATGCAAGTATAACATATGAGCTGAGGAAATAGCTCAGATAGATAGAAGTCCATGATTGTCGCTTCACTCTCTGTGAGCCCCTATGGGCACTAGTTAGCTGATCCTGTGGTCTGTGTTCTCTTGGTGTCCTTGGCCTCTCTGGCTCCTACAGCCCTCTCCCTTTTTGTAGGGTTTCCCCTTAATCCACCTAGTGTTTGGTTATGGGTCTCCTTAAATCTAAGTAAATGTAAGTCTTAGGCAAGAAATCTCCACTCTGGTCATATTATAAAACCATGAGAAGAATGGGGAAGTCTCCACGACAGAGTTCCAGATTTCCTTTCTGAAACTATTACAAAAGCACCTATCCTAAAGGTCAAAGAACTCAGTCATGCCTTAGGATTTCTCCCAGTTGGTCCAAAACTTAACACAAAACTCCAGTTCAGAGTAGGACATGTGGAAGTGCATAAGAAGCACACTCATTATTCATGATGAGCCAGTCAGATTCATCACTGTGTAAAATCCCTCACAGCTAAAGCTGACAAACATGGTAGCACCCTCAGGCCCCTATGAGGAAAGGAGAGAATTATCTGTATTAATAGACACACTCATAATTGAGTGTAACAAAAATTATAAGTAAATAATTTGTGTTTCACGAATGTGGTAGATCTTTCTCTTTATTTGTAAGCTCACTGAGTTCAATTTGTGTTACTGGAATACATTTAGGTGTTGGCCAACCACGGGAGTGTAACAGCTCCTTAAGTAGGAGCTGGGCTTCATGTCCACTTTCATCTACATCCTTACATGTCTGGCCAGGACTTGCACAAGTTTCGTGCATGCTCTCACAGCAGCTGCAATTTCACTTATGCAATGGCCCTGCTTTGTCAGGAAAACATTTGTTTCCTAGGAGTCGTCATCAACTGCTTCTGGCTCTTTTTTTTTTTTTTTTTTTTTTTTTTTTTTTTTTTTTTTTTTTTTTTTTTTTGGTTTTTCAAGACAAGGTTTCTCTGTATAGCCCTGGCTGTCCTGGAGCTCACTTTGTAGACTAGGCTGGCCTTGAACTCAGAAATCTGCCTGCCTCTGCCTCCCAAGTGCTGGGATTAAAGGCGTGCGCCACCACCACCCAGTGCTTCTGGCTCTTATAATCTTATTGTCTCCATTTCCTCAGTAAATCCAAAGCCTTAGGGGCAGAGGTATGCTCTAAATGTCTCCAGCCTCTTGTTCTCTGCAGTTTATTAATCAGTTGGTCTCTGGGTTAGTCATTATCTACTAGAAGAGGAAGCTTCTCTGAAGAGGGTGGAGGTATCCACTAATATGTGGCCACAACACTAACTTAATATGATTAATAATTAATAAACCATTAGTAGAGTCTCCTATAGGGTCTATGACCTATCTAGTCTTAAGTTCTTGGCCCCAATGACAGGCTTGGGTTTCATTTACAGAATGGGCCTTAAATCTGATCAGCATATAGATGGTTGCTCCCCTAACATTTGTTCTGTTACTGCACCAGGAGACATGTTTTTCAAAGCCAGTCATCATTGGATCATTCTGTCTCCTGTGCTGGATAATATTGATGATCACCTTTCCCGTGTGGTTATGTGTATAGGTCCTTCCAGAGCTATGGAAGGTAGCAAGTAGGAATGAAGCTTCCATGTCAATACCACCTCGTTGTTTCCTGCTTTATGATTTAAGTATGCTGGTTTATAGCAACAAGGTCTTATCATCAAGTTCTGGAGGACACTTAAGGACAATGTCAAGAGCTTATGATAATTATTCAAGACAACCTACTGATCAATACCTCGAGTGGTTAACCCAGTCCTAGTACTGTTGTCTCTCTGTCTCTGTCTCTGTCTCTCTCTGTCGCTGTCTCTCTCTGTCTCTGTCTCTCTGTCTCTGTCTCTCTCTGTCTCCCTGTCTGTCCCTGTCTCTCTCTGTCTCTGTCTCTCTCTCTGTCTCTGTCTCTGTCTGTCTCTGTCTCTCTGTCTCTGTCTGTCTCTCTCTGTCTCTCTCTGTCTCTGTCTGTCTCTCTCTGTCTCTGTCTCTGTCTCTCTCTGTCTCTGTCTCTGTCTGTCTCTGTCTCTGTCTGTCTCTGTCTCTCTGTCTCTCTGTCTCTATGTCTCTGTCTCTCTGTCTGTCTCTCTCTGTCTCTGTCTCTCTCTGTCTCTGTCTCTCTCTGTCTCTGTCTCTCTCTGCCTCTGTCTCTGTCTGTCTGTCTCTCTGTCTCTGTCTCTCTGTGTCTCTCTCTCTCTGTCTGTCTCTGTTTCTCTCTATCTCTGTCTCTTTCTCTTGTTT
>NW_022196905.1:80056964-80082113 GCF_008632895.1 Mastomys coucha | reverse complement strand
ACCTGTTCAAGCATGGTACCCATTATGGTGTTACTGCATTTAAGTTCTTGTATGCGTGTGCGCACACAAGCACATACACAAACACACACACGACCTTTAGAATTAGTTATCCCTCTCCATTCTTCCTCTTCTACTCTGTCTTTACACCATCCAACTCATTTAACAATTCCTGGTCCATTATTCTCCTTTACTGCAATTTACCACTGAATTCTATCTCCTTTTCCTTTAGCTCCTTCACAAATATGGGGCCTTTATTGTGTTTTGTTTTTGTTTTTTGTCTTTGTTTTTTTTTTTAACCTCTGTAAGTTCTCCGAATGAAAAACAACTGTCTCTATATATTTCAAAGCTACCACCCACATATGAGAGAAAACATGACATTTTCTTTCTGGGTCTGGTATACCTCATGTAGTGTACCAGACATTTCTCCTTTTCTTTTTCTTTTCTTTTTTTTTCTTAAAATTTATTTAATTTTTTTTTTACAGTCCAAATTTTATCCCTCTTCCAGTCCATCCTCTGACTGTTCTGCATCCCATACCTCCTCCAACCCCACGCCCCCGCCCTGTATCCACGAGAATGTTCCCCTCACCCATCCCTATCAGACCTCCCCACTCCCTGGGGCTTCCAGTCTCTTGAGGGTTAGGTGCATCTTCTCCGACTGAGCTGACTGAGTCCAGACCCAGTAGTCCTCTGCAGTATATGTGTTAGGGTCCTCCTATCAGCTAGTGTATGCTGCCTGATAGGTGGACAAGTGTCTGAGAGATCTCGGGTATCCAGGTTAGTTTATCCTCCTACAGGGTTGCCCTCCTCCTCAGCTTCTTCCAGCCTTCCCTAATTCAATCACAGGGGTCAACAGTCCATTGATTGGGTGTAAATGTCTGCATCTGGCTCTTTCAGCTGCTTGTTGGGTCTTTTTAAGGGCAGTCATGATAGGCCCCTTTTGTGAACACTCCGTAGCCTCAGTAATAGTGTCAGGCCTGGTGCCTTCCCCTTGAGCTGGATCCCAATTTGAGCCTGTCACTGGACCACCTGTTCCTCAGGCTCTTCTCCATTTATGTCCCTGCTGGTCTTTCAGACAGGAACAATTATGGGTCATGGTTTTATTTTTCAACTCCATTCATTTATCCTAAATTTCACAATTACATAAATAATTATATTCTTCTTAGCAGCTGAATAACATTCCATTATGAAAATGTACCACATTATTATTAACTATCCATTAGTAGTTGGCCATTGGAGCTATATCTATTTCCTGGATATTGTGAGTAGAACAGCAATAAGCATTATTGCTTATAGTAGAATATATGGCAACTCATGGCCATGAGTCCCACCATGTGTAATCTTTGGTTGGTGGTTTAGTCCCTGGGAGTTCTGAGGGTACTGGTTAGTTTATATTGTTGTTCCTCCTATGAAACTGAAAACCCCTTCAGCTCCTTGGGTCCTTTCTCTAGCTACATCACTGGGGACCTTGAGCTCAGTCCAATAGATGACTGTGAGCCTCTACTTCTGTATTAGTTGGGCACTGGCAGCACCTCTCAGGAAACAGCTATATCAGGCTCCTGTCAGCCAGCACTTGTTGGCATCCACAATAGTGTCTGGGTTTGGTGACTGTATATAGGAAGGACTCCCAGGTGGAGCAGACTCTGATTTGTCCTTCCTTCAGTCTCTGCTCTATTGTTTGTCTCTGCAACTCCTTCCATGGGTATTTTGTTCCCCCTCTTAAGAAAGATGGAAGTATCCATACTTTATTCTTCCTTCTTCTTGAGTTTCTTGTGGTCTGTGGATTGTATCTTCGGTATTCCTAGCTCCTGGCTAATCTCCACTTATCATGAGTACATATCGTGCAATCTTTTGTGATTGGATTACCTCATTCAGGATGATATTCTCCAGATCCATCCATTTCCCTAAGAATTTAATAAATTCGTTGTTTTTAATTGCTGAGTAGTGTATAAATGTACCACATTTTCTATATCCATCACTCTGCTGAAGGGACATCTGGGCTGTTTCTAGTTTCTTACTATTATAAATAAAGCTGCTATGAACATAGTGGAGCATGTGTCCTTATTACATATTGGAGCATCTTCTGTGTATATGCCCAGGAGTGGTATTGCTGAGTCCTCTGGTAGTACTATGTCCAATTTTCTGTGAAGCCATCAAATTGATTTCCACAGTGCTTGTACCAGCTTGCAATTCCACCAGCAATGAAGGAGTGTTACTCTTTCTCCACAATCTTGCCAGCATCTGCTGTCACCTGAGGTATTGTTCCTAGCCATTCTGACTGATGTGAGGTGGAACCTCAGGGTTATTTTGATTTGTATTTCTCTGATGACTAAGGATGTTAAACATTTCTTTAGGTGCTTCTCAACTATTCGATATTCCTCAGTTGAGAATTCTTTGTTTAGCTCTGTACCCCATTTTTAATAGGATTATTTGGTTCTCTGGAATCTATCTTTTTGAGATCTTTGTGTATATTGGATATTAGCCCTCTATTGGATATAGGATTGGTAAAAATCTTTTCCCAATCTGTTTGTTGTTATTTTGTCCTAATGATAGTGTCCTTTGCCTTATAGAAACTTTACAATTTTTTATGAAGTCCCATTTGTCAATTCTTGATCTTAGAGCATAAGCTATTGGTGTTCTCTTCAGGAAATTTTCCCTTGTGCCCATGTGCTTGAGGCTCTTCCCCACTTTCTTTTCTATTAGTTTCAGTATATCTGGTTTTATGTAGAGGTCCTTGATCCACTTGGACTTGAGCTTTGTGCAAGGAGATAAGAATGGATCAATTTGCCTTCTTTTACATGTTAACCGCCAGCTGAGCCAGCACCATTTGTTGAAAATGCTGTCTTTTTTCCACTGGATGGTTTTAGCTCCCTTTTCAAAGATCAAATGACCACAAGTGTGTGGATTCATTTCTGGCTCTTCAATTCTATTCCATTGATCTACCTGCCTGTCACTGTGCTAATACCATGTAGTTTTTATCACAATTGCTCTGTAGTACAGCTTAATGTCAGGGTTGGTGATTCCATCAGAAGATCTTTTATTATTGAGAATATTTTTCTCTACCCTAGGTTTTTTGTTATTCCAGGTGAATTTGCAAATTGTTCTTTCCAACTCTGTAAAGACTTGAGTTAGGATTTTGATGGGGATTACATTGAATCTGTAGATTGCTTTAGGCAAGATGGTCATTTTTACTATATTAATCCTGCCAATCCACAAGCATGGGAGATCATTCCATCTTCTGAGATCTTCTTCAGTTTCCTTCTTCAGAGTCTTGAAGTTCTTGTCATACAGATCTTTCACTTGCTTGTTAGAGTGACTCCAAGGTATTTTATACTATTTGTGACTATTGTGAAGGGTGTTGTTTCCCTAATTTCTTTCTTGCCTATTTATCCTTTGTGTAGAGGAAGGGCACTGACTTGCTTGAGTTAATTTTTTACCCAGCTACTTTGCTGAAATTGTTTATAAGGTTTAGGAGTTCTCTGGTGGAATTTTGGGGTCACTAAAGTATACTATTGTATCATCAGCAAATAGTGATAGTTTGACTTCTTCCTTTCCAATTTGTATCCCTTTGATCTTTTGTTTTCTAACTGCGCTGGCTAGGACATCAAGTACAATATTAACTTCTGTTAGTTCACTGTGTCTCTGTTTAGTTTCTGTTTCCATGATCTGCCCATTGGAGAGAGTGGGGTGTTGAAGTCTCCCACTATTATTGTGTGCTTTGAGCTTTAGTAAAGTTTATTTTATGAATGTGGATGCCGTTGCATTTGGAGCATAGATGTTCACAATTGAGTGTTCATCTTTGTAGGTTTTACCTTTGATGAGTATGAAGTGTCTCTTCTTATCTTTTATGATCACTTTAGGTTGAATGTCTATTTTATTCATTATTAGAATGGCTACTCCAGCTTGGTTCTTGGGATCGTTTGCTTAGAAAATTGTAATCCAGCCTTTTATTCTGAGGTATTATCTGTCTTTATCGCTGAGGTGGGTTTCCTGTATGCAACAAAATGTTGGGTCCTGTTTACATAGCCAGTCTGTTAGTCTATGTCTTTTTATTGGGGAATTGAGTCCATTGATATTAATAGATATTAAGAAAAAGTAATTGTTGCTTCTTGTTGTTTTTGTTGTTAGAGTTGGACTTCTGTTCATGTGGCTATCTTCTTTTAGTTTTGTTGAAAGATTACTTTCTTGCTTTTTCTAGGATGTCATTTCCCTCCTTGTGCTGAAGTTTTCCATGCATTCTCCTTTGAAGGGCTTGATTTGTGGAAAGATACTGTGTAAATTTGGTTTTGCATCGGAATACCTTGGTTTCTCTGTCTATGATAATTGCGAGTTTTGCTGGGTATAGTAGTCTGGGCTGGCTTCTCTTAGGGTCTGTATGACATCAGCCCAGAATCTTCTGTCTTTCATAGTCTATGGAGAGAAGTCTGGTGTAATTCTGATAGGTCTGCCTTTATTTGTTACTTGACCTTTTTGCCTCACTGATTTTAATATTCTTTCTTTGTTTTGTGCATTTAGTGTTTTGATTATTATGTGACAGAAGGAACTTCTTTTCTTGTCCAAACTATTTGGAGTTCTGCAGGCTTCTTTTATATTCATAGGTATCTCTTTCTTTAGGTTACGGAAGGTTTCCTCTATAATTTTGTTGAAGATATTTACTGGGCCTTTAAGTTGGGAATCTTGACTTTCTTCTACACCTATTATCCTTAGGTTTGGTCTTCTCATTGTGTCCTAGATTTCCTGGATGTTTTGGGTTAGGATCTTTTGGCATTTTGAGTTTTCTTTGACTGTTGTGTCAATGTTTTCTATGGTATCTTCTATACCTGAGATTCTCTCTTCTATCCTGTTGGTGATGCTTACATCTATGGCTCCTGGCTTCTTTCCCAGGTTTTCTATCTCCAGAGTTGTCTCTCTTTGTGATCCCTTAATTGTTTCTACTTCCATTTTTAGGTCCTAGATGGTTTTGTTCAATTTCATCACTAGTTTGGTTGTGCTTTCCTGTAATTCCTTAAGGGATTTTTTTTTTGTTTCCTCTTTAAGGGTTTGTACCTGTTTACCTGTGTCCAACTGTATTTCTTTAAGAGAGTTATTTATGTCCTTCTTAAATTCCACTATCAGCATCATGAGATATGATTTTAGATCTGAATCTTGGTTTTCCAGTGTGTTGGGGTATCTAGGACTTGCTGTAGTGGGAGTACTGGGTTCTGATGATGCCAAGTAGTCTTGGTGTCTGTTGGTAAGATTCTTGCATTTGCCTTTTACCATCTGTTGATCTCTGGTATTAGATATTCTTGCTGTCTCTGGCTGGAGCTTGTTTCTCCTTTGGGTCTGTAAGCCTGTGTCAGCACTCCTATGAGATCAGTTCCCTCCTGGTAAGACCTGTGCACAAAGGGCTGTGGATCAGCGGTCCTTCCTGGGTGCAGATGAATGCAGGAAGGACCCTGTCCCAGCTGCTCTGCTGCTTCTGTGGCCTGTGCTTCCTGGATGGTTGTGCCTTAGAAAGTCACCGCAGAGAAAATATCAATCTCACCTGAGTCCTCGGGTCAGAGTACTTCCTCTATTAATTATCTTATAACCTTATACAATACATTTTGATCAATTTTATTTTTTTATTTTTTGAGATTATAAGATAATTATACAATTTCCTCCTTTCCTTTCCTCCCTCCAGACCCAACCATATAATTTTCCTTCCTTTTTTCAAATTTATGGGCTCTTTTGTTAATTATTACAAACACACACACACACACACACACACACCTGCATTCACACAGAGAGACACACAAACACACACAGAAAGAGACACAGACATACACATATACACAACACACAGAGAGAGACATACCGAGAGACAGAGACAGAAAGATCATAAATACATAAATCAACCTATTCAGTCTATATAATATTACCTGTATGTATGTGTTCATGTTTTCAGGGATGGCTATATGGTATTGAATAACTAGTTTTTATCTGTGTTATTTTCATGATTTTTATCTTAAGGTTATCATGTCAAGCTGGTAGTTGTGCTTCGTAGGTATCATAGCTGTGCAGGAATTTTAGTAGCTTCGGTTCTTCGGAAGCTTTCTTTCTTTTCTTTTTTTTATTAGATATTTTCTTTATTTACATTTCAAATGATATCCCCTTTCCTGGTTTCCCCTCTGAAAACCCCCTATCCCATTCCCCCTCCCCTGCTTCCCTACCCACCCACCCACCCACCCACCCACTCCCACTTCCCTGTCCTGGCATTCCCCTACACTAGGGCATTGAGCCTTCTCAGGACCAAGGACCTCTCCTCTCATTGATGTTCATCCAGGCCATCCTCTGCTACATATGCAGCTGAAGCCATGAGTCCCACCATGTGTACTCTTTGGTTGGTGGTTTAGTCCCTGAGAGCTCTGAGGGTACTGGCTGGTTCATATTGTTCCTCCTATAGGGCTGCAAGCTCCTTCAGCTTCTTCGGTCCTTTCTCTAGCTCCTCCATTGGGACTCTGTGCTCAGTCCAATGGTTGACTGAGAGCATCCACCTCTGTATTTGTCAGGCACAGTTGGAGCTTCTCAGGAGACATCCATATCAGGCTCCTGTCAGCAAGCATTTGTTGATATCCACAATAGTATCTGGGATTGGTGACTGTATGTGGGATGGATCCCCAGGTGGAACAGTCACTGGATGGTCATTCCTTCAGTCTCTGATCCACATTTTGTCTCCATATCTCCTCCCATGGGTATTTTGTTCCTCCTTCTAAGAAGGACCAGAGTATAGCTTGAGGTATCATAAAACCTAATACTCAGAGAAGAAGCTTTCTGGTCAGATCCAGCTAAAATATGCTGAGAGAGGAGAAATACTCTTTTCCAGAGAAATGTCACCCTATTGATTATATGATACAAAGAGATCACCACTGAAAATGTATACAAAGAAATAGTGTGAAATAAACAGTTTTATTTATACATTTAGAAATACATCACACACATATGTATATATATATATATGAAATTATAGAGTAAATGACTGATTATTTGTAGAGGGTATATATCTTTATTTTGTACTTTATGTATTATTAATAATATGAGTTTTCCATTATATATTTGTGTAATATATATATATATACATATATATAGGTTACATTTTTAATATGGAGGTAATAATTTAGTTTGTTGTTACCATTTTTTTAATACTTGAGATTGGACAAATCCAACAACAAAAAAGTGAACAGAGTTGAAAGATTTGTGAGTGTTTGGTGTCTCTACAGTTCCTGTGTAGTTTCAGGAGGTGGCCTCTGCAGGTTCCCTATCCCTTAGTGACTCACAGCTAAGGTCATTGACTTTGAGTGCCTCCATTATCTCAGGTCTGTGTCTCATCCTTGAGATGCCCTTCCACCTCTTCACTCTTGCCAGTTGCAGATTTCCATTCATTTTCATGCCAATCAGGCCATCTCTCCTGTCCTTCTCTACACCTGATCCTGACCTGCAAAGTGAGATAGAAAATAATGGATAGGGTTGAAGTCAACACCTTTTTTGTTGTTGTTGTTTTGTTTTTTTGTTTTTCTGAGACAGGGTTTCTCTGTGTAGCCCTGGCTGTCCTGACACTCACTCTGTAGACCAGGCTGGCCTCAAACTCAGAAATCCACCTGCCTGTGCCTCTCAAGTGCTCGGATTATAGGCGTGCACCACCACCACCCAGCAGTCAACACCTCCTGTACAGCATGGTTACAGCCACAGACATTCCTCTTCAATTAAATTTTCTACCAAAAGCTGTGCCCTTTAATTCATGGGCATTTGGTGTAATTTTCAGATACACAATATAATACATATGAATTGTGTATGAAACTTGAAGGTATAAAATAACTACATGTATATATAAAATAGTGATTGACATAGCGATCCATTGCAACATATGAAGATAAGATTTTGTACAGATCATTTTACCATCCACACCACAGTCATCTTTCTGTTGATGATAATTTAAATAAAAGTCCATGTGGCATATACATTTCTATGCAAATTGATATTTTCTTTACAAAAATGAATTATATTATGTTGTCATAGCAACTCAGAAAAATAATTTGAGGTATACAATTTTATATTATCTATTAAAGAAGGGTATTTTTATTGATAAAATTAGGGTAACAGATTCTTTTACATCATTAATTAAATGGGAAATTAAAGTTAAGGTAAATTTAGTACTTCAATACATAAAATAGTACTGCAGCATTTTCTCTGTCTAATCACATTAGGACAGTGACAAGCATGTTATTGGATAGGAATAGAGAGGTGGAGCTAGAGTTGGAGGAGAAAGGTCGGAGCAGGAGGAGAGACTTTTCTTCATCATGGAGTCAGAGGACGATGAGGAGTCAGACCCCACGTGGTTACACAACCAAGCAAAAGTTTTTACAAAATAGATGAATTGGGTTAGAATATTGTCTTTACTATTTGGTTCTGAAATTATTGTATTGACATCTGGTAAATTGTGATTTTATTATTATTATATAAATCTGATTGGAAATTAAGTCCTTAAGAGTCATGCTTTATGCTTTCCTTACCGGGTCTTAGGTGCTATTAGATGAATGATTGTGGGAGTGTGTAAAGAGTTGCATGTGAGCAAGATGTTGTAAATAGCTGGGAGAAAATAGCAAGAGCCCACCAGGACATGGTGATGCCCAGGACAGCACCAGCTGAGGAACGTGGCCCAGCGGGAAAGTTTGCAGGGTGGATCCATTTTTTATAATTCCCGCAACACAATAGTATGTATTTAATTTAGTAGTAAATCAGCTTTTTGATGTGTTTAACTTAGAAGGAATTTGTTATTAAATAAAATACATCAAAAAGCTGATTTATTTGCAACCATCATTCAGTAATCAATGCAAGGTTAACTCTCCTGAAAATGTTCTAATTTCATGTCAATATATAATATTACTGAATTTTTCTGTGATATAATTTTGTATTTTTATTAGATATTTTCTTTATTTACTTTTCAAATGTTATCCCCTTTCCTGGTTTCCCCTCCGGAAAAAAAAAACAAAAAAACCCTATTCTCTCTCCTGTCCCCTTGCTCAGCAACCCATCTTCTTCTGCTTCCTGGGCCTAGCATTCCTCTACATTGGGGCATAGAGCAATACAAAATAGAGAACAGGCAGTTCAACTATGAGCTGTGGAAATATGCAGCTTTTGAAACTGAATATATAAATTGTACCATGAGTATACATGGGAAATCAGGCCTAGATTTCCCATGGTGAAACATCTGGATATTCAAATGAAATATCAAGAGGGAAGCTTTCCTTGCATTGGGTCTTTTTTTTTGGTCAGTGCCAGAGACTGTCTTCCCTTCTGTTCAATTAAAGGGAAATTTGGCTATTGTGATGCTGACTTATTTCAAATGTTTAAGAAACTTAACAAAAATAATCTGTAAGGACTATACACAGATTCCTACTTACAACTGGTTAAACCTGCTCGATGGAATGTTTACTTCCTTAATCATGTGTCAGTGGAAACAGTCACTTTTAGAGAAATGTTCCTAAGGCTAGAAGTCCTCACCAGCAGTTGTAGATAAAAACAATGAAATTTCTAAAAGATGTTTGTTTAATCCTTAGACATCTGTGATAGCCTCTTACATTTGTGATAGTCTCTTTGACCATGGAATGTTGTAATGGCTGCTATATACAATCAATAAACAGCTTGAAAAGTTTAAAGAGATTATTCCAAGACTCCATGATTAAATGGCAGGCCTAGATTTCAAATTCAAATTCTCTTCCTGGTGGAGTTGAAAATCTAAGCCATTCCACTATGTGAGAAGGCTCAGTGTTTCTACAGCTCTGAGTTCATAGCTTAGTTCCATGGTAATCATATTAAATATTTAGACAAAGAAGTCAGATGAACTCCCTCAACTATCCTCAATATCCATAAATATTTCTTTATCTCAGATTTTGATAGGTATGAGTCTAAGGGAATTAATTCAAAGTTACATGTCTCTGGCATAGTCAAACTTCTTGCTAAGAACTTGCTCAAGTTCTTCCATACTTGAGCCAAATTTGGGGGTTAGCACTGGGCAGGGGAGGCAATTTGTGCTCACCAGGGACCAGACAGAACACAAAGCACTTCCCAACTCCTCATACCTCAATGCTCACTTCTTTAGCCAATGTTTTTCATACAGATGTTGAAATAACATATGTGATTTATCTATCAATAAGAAAACTTAGAAACATTAATATTTGGAATGTTTTGCTTTATATAATATAAGGCTATTAGTAATGTAACTCTATTATTTAGCTAATATAATTGGCTAATATAATTATATTATGTCACTAAGCTCAGGAGATGCAGACTGGCAAGCTTCTTAGTCATCAATCAACTATTTCTCTTTTTTGTTTTGTACTCACCAAAGAAGAATACTGTAAACTTCCAAAGCAATTGATAAGGATAACAAATATTTTCTTCCACTTATCAATATGTTGAAAATTTTGTTACACTATGGACAATATAGGATTTGGCCTAATCTATGTAATCCTGAAAACATGAAAATATCTCTGCACCTTTGTGTGTTTCAGAAAACAGCACAAAGTGGAAGGAAGGACACTTCTCTATAAAGCTTGGGTAATACTTTGTTTAATATCTATGACATAAGCTCATTATAGCCCCCCCCCAATTGCATTTCTTTGCCTAGTAAATGATTGGTTTAATGGGCTCTTCCAATAGTCAATAGGAATAAAGTTCAAGAATGAACTTTGCTCCACTTCTTTCTCCTCCCAGGACTCTGAAGTTTGGCTTATGCTCAACATGAATCTACACAGATCCTCTTTGGCCTTCCATCCTAAGAAGACGCCTTATCCTGAACCATCCTAGCCCTACTAACTCAACAGGTGACCTTCCACCTGACTTCTCCTGACATGTTGCCTTCCATATATCCTCACTTTTGCCTTTGTACAAGGGGACATCAAGTCTATATAACACTTCCCTCCATACCTCTTAAGATACTCATTCAGAGAGTACGTACCATGTGTGTTCTTTGGTGATTGGGTTACCTCACTCAGGATGATATTCTCCAGATCCATCCATTTCACTAAGAATTTCATAAATTCATTGTTTTTAATAGCTGAGGGGTACTCCATTGTATAAATGTACCACATTTTCTGTATCCATTCCTTCATTCAGGAATATCTGGGTTGTTTTCAGTTTTAGCCCAGAAGTTCAGAACACACAAAGAACAATCCACAAACCACAAGAAACTCAAGGGGAAGGAAGACCCAAGTGTGGATACTTCACTTCTTCTTAGAAGGGGAAAAATACCCAATGGAAGGAGTTGCAGAGACAAACTATGGGGCAGAGATTGAAGGAAGGACAATTCAGAGACTGCTCCACCTGGGAATCCTTCCCATATTCAATCATCAAATCCAGACACTATTGTGGAGGCCAGCAAGTGTTGGATGACAGGAGCCTGATATAACTGTCTCCTGAGAGGCTCTGACAGCACCCCACTAATGCATAAGTAGAGGCTCACAGTCATCTATTGGGCTGAGCATAGTGTCCCCAATGAAGGAGCTAGAGAAAGGACCCAAGGAGCTGAAGGGTTTGCAGCCTCTTAGGACGAACAACAATATGAACTAACTAGTAAGTACCCTCAGAGCTCCCAGGGACGAAACCACCAACCAAAGAGTACAGATGGTGGAACAAATGGCTCCAACAGCATATGTAGCAGAGAATGGCCTAGTCGGTCATCAATGGGAGAAGAAGTCCTTGGTCCTGTGAAGGTTCTATGCCCCAGTGTAGGGGAATGCCAGGGCCAGGAAGCAGGATAAGGTGGGTTGGTGAGCAGGGGGAGGGAGGAGGGAACAGGGTTTTTTTTTCTTTGTTTGTTTTTGATTTTGTTTTTTATTTTATTTTATTTTTTCTTGTTTTCGGAGGGGAAACTGGGAAAGGAGATATCATATGACATGTAAATAGAGAAAATATCTAATAAAAAAAGAAAAAAACGGCCAGTCGGTGGTGGCACATGCCTTTAATCTCAGCACTTGGGAGGCAGAGGCAGGCAGATTTCTGAGTTCTAGGCCAGCCTGGTCTACAGAGTGAGTTCCAGGACAGCCAGGGCTACACAGAGAAACCCTGTCTTGAAAAAAAAAAAAAGAAAGAAAAAGAAAACAAAGAAAAAGAAAACAAAGAAAATGTAAAGAACCTGTGTCTTGAAGATGGGATCACCAGCACTGTTTCCTCTGGACATCATTATCTATGAGTTCTAGGTTCTACATAAAATATACTGAAAAAAAAATACCCCAAACAACCCTGCAGTAAAAAACTTTACTAAAAGTAAAAGAAAAAAGATACTCATTCAACTTACACTTAGAATATTTTTTCTTTTGCAAAGTCACACTTTCTTGTATTTAAATATTCTCTACTTAGGCTCTTTCGCTGGGTATTTATTTACACATGAAAGACTTCCTAGAGGGGAGATCCTCTCTCAAGTCCCTGGAGAACATGGCCACCCAAAGACTCACAAGAGACCAATCTTGATGCAAACAGCATGAGGTTTATTTGGGGGGAAGCCAGTATACTGGGGATGAGCTCATAACCCTCGCAGGGGCAGAGGAGCTTGACCCTGAGCACAAGAAGTGAGGGGTATTTAAAGGGAAAAAACACAAACTAGGGGGGGTGAGGGGGTTACCAAGGAAACATAACATTAAAAACAGTGGAAATTTTCAGAGGGACCCAACCCATTCTTTTGTCAGGAGTCAGGGTCATGAGGAAAATATCCTGCATACTCATCATTCTCAAGAATGTGGCTTTGTCATTGTCATTGTCATTTCACTTAGTGGTCGACTGTTCCCTGGAACCACCTAGATGTCGGTTTCTGGAACTAGCCGGCCTACATTCCTGGCTCAGGCCTGGCTCGTTTCAGAGAAATTTTTCCATGCCCTTAAAGTAAAAGCTTATATACTATATATTTCTATTAAATGATCTTTTCTTCTACTCTTCATTCCCCACTTCTTTTAGTGTATAGTTCTAATCATAGAACTAAATATCAGTATCATCATATTCTACATTTTCTTGGCCTTGCGAAGTGTAATATTGTTGGCATAACATTGAAATCTGAACAGCACTTACTCTCTCCCTAATAAAAGTAACTAATTTATTTAGCACACATGGATCTATAGTTAAGAGCAAGAGTAGGATCAAAAAGGGGTTCAGCAAGGGAAGACACCAGAGTAGTCATTAATGGGGATTTGCTAAACCAATTTTGAACCAGTTTTGTTGTGCTTCTCTGTCCCTCTTTCTTTGATCTAGTTTCTCTCTGAGTTTACTCATGGAGTCTCTAATGACTCCTGAATGGTTTACATAAAAGCAACATTCTTCTATATTTAAATCAATGGCAGCTCTTAACTCTCCATAAGCCTTATGCTGCAATGCCATAGCAGGTGTTCCTATACCAGGCACTACCTTACTAGCTCTCAAGCTTTCTAGCTTCTCTTCTTTCCTGTCTTTATCTCTCTTCAGCTCTCTAGCCTCTTATTCCTTCTGACTCTCACACTAGACTCCATCTTCAAAAACTTTCTTTTAAACATTCTATCTCTTCACTATGCCCTTTCACAGTCCTTCTTTGCCTGTATGAAAGTACTCCCCCACCCACCCACACTCCACACCCTCCCTAGCCGGAGCATCAAACCTCCCCCGGTCCACTGGCCTCCCCTCTCATTGCTGTCAGGCAAGGCCATCCTCTGCAACATATGTATCTGGAGCCATGGATCTCTCCAGCTACACTCCTTGGTTGGTGGTCTAGACTCTGGTAGAACTGGGTAGTCAGGCCAGCCTATGTTGTTCTTCCAGTGGGGTTACAATCCCCCTCCACTCCTCCAGTCCTTCTGCCAGCTCCCCCACCATGTTCCCTGAGCTCAGTCTGATGGTTGGCTCCAAGCATACACAGCTACATTGGTCAGTTGCTTGCCAGACCGCCCCAGGAACCACCACACAAGGTTCCTGTCAGCAAACACCTCTTGGCAACAGCAATAGTATTGGGTTTGGTGTCTGCAGACATGATGGATCCCCAGGTGAGGCAGTTCCTGATTAGCCCTTCCTTCAGTCTTTGTTTCATTTTTTGTCTATGTTCTTCCTTTGGACAGGAACATTTCTGAGTTAAAAACTTTGAGATGGGTGGGTGGTCCCATCTTTTGACCAGGGGCTGTGCCTGTCTACTGGAGGTTGTCTCAACAGGTTCTATGCCCCCCTTCTCTGCCCATTTCAGTTAAAGTCATCCCAATTGTGTCCTGAGAACCTCACCATTGCCCTGGCATCTGGGACCCTCCAGTGACTATCCCCAGTTCCTCACTCCCCTGCTACATATTTTTGTTCAATTTCCTGACACTCTGTACCTCTTTAACATCTCCAGAAGGATTGTTAAGAGCCAGAGGATCAGGAGTTTGCTGTGAGAAAGTGTCTCCTAAGGATGTTAGAGAGGCTACACCCATAAAGACTCATCAACAGGACTATATAAACATGAACTTACAAGAAAGACATCAATAGGCATGCTAATATTGACTTTCAGAAGGCTTAACCCTTTCATAAAGAACTACAGGCAACTAAGGAATGCTGAACCTGGGAGAAATAGACTTTTCCAGAGAAGAGCATACCAACTGGTTATCCAATACCAAATAGTCAGTACCGAAAACAAACATAAAGGTAGCATACAGACTGAACAGGTTGTATTTGTGTATTTACAAATATATACACACAATATATATATATATATATATATATATATATATATATATATATATTCAACAACAATTAATGATAAAGAGGCCATGAATTAGGAAGGATATGGGGCCATATATGTTAGTGTTCAAAGGGAGGAAAGGAAGGGGAAGGTGATGTAATTTTATTAAAATCGTATAGAAATTTTAAAAAGTACTACAAGAACTCTATAGCTAGAAAAATGTGGTGATTCATGTCTGTGGCCTCTGTACACAGGATGAGGGAGGTTTGAAACGTATCGTCAATCGGGTCTACGCAGTAAGATTGTTGAAACTTATCTATATTACCTCTCCCAGATGCCTGGCTTCTGTTTTACTGAACTGCAGTACCTTGGGGCTGTGGGGCCCTAAGGGCTGTCTGCACCCAAGGACACAGGCCTTGGAAAACAACTGCATCCGGTGTATGTGAGCTGTAGGGCCTAGCTAAACTAGTGTGGAGTTGAAAATGTAACAAAATATCTTTTCATCCTTTCCCATGATAATTTTGTCATTTCATATATATTCTGTGTTCCTCATCATCTCTACCCAAGCATATACCTTCCTGATAGCATTCCTTATTTAGTATCCGTCATTAGCAATGCACTAACCATCACTGCTTAAATTGTTTTGACATATTAACTCTTCTTTTGTGAGTGCAACGAACCTTATTGATGGTATTCAAGAGAGTAAGACTGCCTAGGTCCCTCCCATTACTATGGTGATCTGAGATGGAAATTGAGGGAGATGCTCAGTGTTGGGGACCAAGTTGGGGCACGGATACCTCAGCAGCCAAAGGCTACCATTGCTCTTGTGTCCTTGATGGGTGGGTAGACCAGGGTTTCTTATTCCTTAGAGGCCATGTAGACCATGAGGTCCACAACCCCTGTTGCTGTAGCCATATTCATTATCATAACAGGAAATGAGCTTTACAAAGTTGTCATTGATAACAATGCCAGTCCCAGCATCAAAGGTGGAAAACTGGGAGTTATTGTTGAAGTTGCAGGAGAAAACTTTGTCCTCGGTGTAGCCCAGGATGGCCGTTAGTGCCCTTAGATGCCTGTTTCACTACATTCTTGATGTCATCATACCTGGCAGGTTTCTCCAGGCAGCATGTCCGATCCATAACAGATACATTGGGGGTAAGAACACAGAAGGCCATGCCAATGAGCTTCCACTCAGCTCTGAGATGACCTTGCCCACAGCCTTGGCAGCTCCAGTGGATGCAGGGATGATGTTCTTGGCAGCCCCATGCCTATCATGTCACAGCGTTCCAGAGAAACCATCCATAGTACATATTAACTCTTTTAATCTGTTTTTGCTTCACCACAAGTATACTAAAATGTAAAATATATATACAAATCAAAAATTTGCTGATAATAGATTATAAAGAAATTTACCATGAAGTAATTTATTGTTATACATATAAATTTACCATCTATTAGAAATTAAAGGAAATTTGTATATTAATGAGACTGCTATGCATATTTGTTTTTACTAATGAATTAAATGTTGGTTGGCAATTTGAAACATTTTTGAGATTATAATTAAATTTCTTCT
This sequence comes from Mastomys coucha, assembly GCF_008632895.1. Lineage (NCBI taxonomy): Eukaryota > Metazoa > Chordata > Mammalia > Rodentia > Muridae > Mastomys > Mastomys coucha. The sequence goes on along the minus strand of NW_022196905.1, from coordinate 80,065,857 downwards.
CTCATTTCCTTTCTCTCTCCAACCTCCACCATTTATTTCATTCATATTTTATCTTAAGTTCATGGTCTCTGCAAAAATAATGTTATATATCTATGTATGTACAAATATAGAAGTAAACCCTGTACAAGTTTGCCTACTATTGCAGTGACCCTTGAATTACTAATATTAGCACTCTGTGGTTAAAAACCTTACCTAAGAAACTCCAGTGTTGTGTATATTTGTCCCTGCGGAAAGTTTTCCATTTTTGCCTCCCACCCAAGGCAAGTTTAACACACAGGCAGCTGGTCACCGTGCTGCAGCTAGCACAAGGGCTCCCTTCCCCCTTCGTCTCTCTCCAGCAGCTCTGAAAGAACTTAGACTAGTGTTAGAATGGCACTACCCAAAAATCCCACTTAATGAAAACATCTCCACTTTGATCTTTTTTCTTGAGTTTCTTGTGGTTTGTGTGTTGTTCTTCCTGTATTCCGATCTTCTGGGCTAATAGCCACTTATCAAAGAATGCATACCATGTGTGTTCTTTTGTGATTGGGTTACCTCACTCAGGATGATATTCTTCAGATCCATCCATTTCCGTAAGAATTTCATAAATCATTGCTTTTAATAGCTGAGTGGTACTCCATTGTGTAGATGTACCACATTCTCTGTATCCATTCCTCTGTTGAGGGACATCTGGGTTATTTCCAGTTTTTGGCTATTATAAATAAGGCTGCTATGAACATAGTGGAGCATGTGTCCTTATTACGTGTTGGAACATCTTCTGGGTATATGCCCAGGAGTAATATAGCTGGGTCCTCTGGTAGTACTATGTCCAATTCCAAAGTGTGGATACTTCATTCCTTCTTAGAAGGGGGAGCAAAATACCCATGGAATGAGTAGTAGAGACTAACTATGGAGCAGAGACTGAAGGAAGGACAATCCAGTGACTGCTCCACCTGGGAATCCTTCCCATTTTCAGTCATCAAATCCAGATACTATTGTGGAGGCCAGCAAGTGCTGGATGACAGGAGCCTGATATAGCTGTCTCCTGAGAGGCTCTGACAGTACCCAACTAATACAGAACTAGAGGTTCACAGCCATCCATTGGACTGAGTACAGGGTCCCCAATGAAGGAGCTAGAGAAAGGACTTTTGCAGCCCCTTAGAACGAACAACAATATGAACTACCTAGTACCCTCAAAGCTCTTAGGGACTAAACCACCAACCAAAGAGTACACATGATGGGACTCATGGCTCCAGCAGCATATGTATAGCAGAGGATGGCCAAGCTGGTCATCAATGGGAGGAGAAGCCCTTGGCCCTGTGAAGGTTCTGTGCCCCAGTGTAGGAGAATGCCAGGGCCAGTAAGAAGGAGAGGGTGGGGTGGTGAGCAGGGGGGGAGAGGGGACAGGGGTTTGTTTTTGTTTTGTTTTGTTTTGTTTCTTTCTTTCTTTCTTTCTTTCTTTCTTCTTCTTTTTTTTTAGAGGGAAACCTGGGAAAGGAGATATTGTATGACATGTAAATAAAGAAAACATCTAATAAAAAAAAAAGGAAAGAAAAGAAAACATCTAGTAGAGCCAAGTGCTAATGAGAGACATCCTCCCAATCTTGCTATTGTCAGAACCGGCTGGCACTCTCTGATAAGTGGCAGAATTCTCCAGGTGCCTGTCCTAGAGACCTCAGAAATAAACCCAGAGAGGATTAGAGCTCCCTCCATTTCATAGAAAAAGGTAATCAGATGTCACAGACAGTTATGTTCGGCCATAACATTAGTTCCTGATAACACCAAAACAGATACCCATTAATCCCCCACCAGCTTCAGTTCCGCCCTAACAAATGATTATAGCGTTTCACTCCTCTCACTCTGAAGCATCCTAAGAATTCCCAATTTTGTATATAAACTTATGTTATTTTCGGGCTTGGGGTCACATGCGATCACTTGCTTTCAGTGAGTATAAAGAGTGAGATCCATGTCTGGATGCGAATAAAAAGCTCTTTTGTAATTACACTAGACTTTGCAGTTCTTGGGCTCCTTTGGGTTTTCCTGTGGACTCTGGGCACAACACCATTACTTGTATGTAAATGTTTTCAGAGCTGATCACTTGGTATTAGGTAATCAGCTGGCATGCTCTTCCCTGGAGAAGATTATTTCTTCCAGTCTCAGCATTCCTTAGTTGCCTGTAGTTCTTTGTATAGGTTTGAGGCCTCTTAACCTTCCCTATTCTACGCTAATATGCTTATTGGTGTCTTTCTTGTTCAGGTCATATGTAGATAGCTATATTGATGAGGCTTTATTATTAGTATCTCTGAAATTTCTGGGAGACATGGCTGCACAGCAAACTCCTTATTCCTCTGCTCTTTCTTTTCTTTCCTTTTTTAAAATTTGATTTAATCTTTTTTTTTACAGTCCAGATTCTATCCCCCTCCTGGTCCATCCTCTGACTGTTTCACACCCCATACCTCATTCCCCAACCCCCATCTTCACAAGGATATCCCTACCCCACAACCTGCCACCCTACCAGCCCTCCCCACTCTCTGGGGCCTTCAGTCTCTTGAGGGTTAGGTTCATCTTCCCTGACTGAGTTCAGACCCAGAAGTCCTCTGCTATATGTGTGTTGGGGCCTCATATCAGCTGCTTGGCTGGTGGCCCAGTGTCTGAGAGATCTCAGGGGTCCAGGTTAGATGAAACTGCTGGTCCTTCTACAGGATCACCCTCCTTCTCAGCTTCTTCCAGCTTTTCCATCATTCAGTCACTGGGGTCAGCAGTTTCTGTCCTAACCGTTCTTTCACAGTTCAAGGACTGAGCCTCAGTTCAAGATTTGTGTTACAGATGTATTAATTGACAATGGGCTCCACAGCTCTGTAATTTGATCAGATTTGGTTTTCTTTAATGGTTTCCATCTGTTGCAAAGACAAATTTGCCCAACAAAGGGTGAGAGCTATTCCTACCTGTACAAATATTTAGAACATAGTTAAATGTTATGCTGGTTTAGTAAGATGGCAGTTACAGGTTGCTCACCAAGATCAGTAAGGAATCTGGGTAGGTATCCAGAACCAAGCATATTCTTGTTGTGTGAGCCTTAAGTCTAATTAGGGAGTTGTTTATTGGTTAACCCCAAAATCTGTGTACCACTATTACACTCTTACAGTTATTGTGCCCTGCTGGTTATTGTTGATGTTCATAGGTGTCCTAGCTGTGTGAGGTTATTCTTGATTTTCTCTTGCAAAAGAAGCTTGTATGGTAACTTTGTAGTACCAAGAAAACTTGTCTGAGAATTCATACTGCACAAAGTATAGTGCAAAAATGCACTTTTATCATTTTTCAGAGCTGAATGATTTTATTTTATTCTCGTTGTTGCTGTCCTCACAGGTAGAAAAATTAAAGTGATTATCCAGGATGTCAAAGATGAATTCATTAGCTCACTATGAAAAAGGTAGCATTTACATAACTCATTAAGATAGTGTCAAATACACAAGTTTCTAATCTCCCCAGTGTGGCTAAGTACCCAGGTGAACCCAGTTCCCAAAGAATTTCTCATGTTATTGACATTTATTCTCATATCTCCTTCTTTCTTCCTTTCCTTCCTCCCTCTCTCCTCCTTCCCTCCTACCCTCCCTCCTTCCTACCCTCCCTCCCTCCCTCCTTCCCTCCCTCCTTCCTATTTTCCTTCCCTCCCTCCCTCCCTTCTTCCCTTCCTTCCTCCCTCCCTCCCTTCCTTCCTTCCTTTCTTCTCCTCCCTTTCTTTCTTTCTTTCTTTCTTTCTTTCTTTCTTTCTTTCTTTCTTTCTTTCTTTCTTTCTTTCTTTCTCTCTTAATTTCAGTGCATTCCTACTAAGATCATAGAGATAGGATCCAACACAAACAGGCCTCAAACCCATTTATTACATCTGCTCTTAACAATTCCTTCCTACTGAGATATCTTCATACCTGAGATAATGTCTAGAAGAGACTTGCTGTAGATGTGAAAAGAGAGGAATTTTAAGGTGAATTCTGACCTCACTTCCTACAGACCTTACTGCTTGCGTGTTTAAATGCTTCTTAGCTTACGTTATTTAGGCTACAGGGCCAATCCCTGTTGAGGCAAAAGTTGAAAGTCTGGAGTTCCATTTCAAAGGTTTCAAATGTTAAAGAGTGAAGACATTAAAGAAGTATAGCTTGATTGAACAAAGAGCTAAAAATCAAATCCTATCTTGCTTTTGAGTCTGAAGAGTGAGTACATCTTAGTACTGGGCATTCCAAATATTTGAAAACCACTGCTGTTTGTGGCAACAACACAAAGCAAAGTATAAAACCTTGTCTTTGGGGAGAAAAGAAAAAAGGGAAATGATGTAATTATATCAAAAATAAAAGAACTAAAAGTAAATGAATATATTTAGTTTCTAAAAATGTGTTCTTGCTAAGATCCTAGAATATATTAAATTTAGGAAGGAAATGAGAGTATTTACAATTAATTATAATTCTGAATACTGGGACAAAGTTGAGATCTCTTGACATGGCATTGGAATATGCAATATTTCTTATTCACCTTCTCCTGGAGAGGCTAAGAAAAAAATCCAATAGTAGATGACAAATATTTCTTGAAACACCTTAACAAATTCCTTCTTGTAAGTGTTATTAGTCTATAATGCAGAAAGGAAGGAGAGATGAGAACTGTTTGGCAAGTAGACCTCACTCCTGACCTTGTTGTTTATCAGTAAAAGCTCCTTGGAATGATTTCAGTTCCTTGACAAGGTCTGTAGATGTTCTCATCCACAGTGTCTAACATTACCCAACTCCAGCTTTACTCAGAGATATTGAGGTCTGATTTGATTCCCGAATAACTTAAGAGAGTGATATCTGCCTTAGAACTAGAAAAACAAAACAAACAAAAACAAAGACAAGACAAACAAAAACAAAGACAAGACAAACAAACAAAAACATATTATTTTTTTGAAATACAGTCACAGGAGCAAAGTTCTGTGGTTATATATTCTCTTAGCATTACAAAGACAATGAAGTTCTGAACTCAGGAAACAAAATCTGAAAAATTCTTATCTGTAATACACATAACACTATGTCTTTCTTTTCTATACATAACACTTTATTTTATAAATTACAAAGTAACAAGTTTATATGATGTGGATAAGAGAAGACCACCTATCTTATAGAAGTTAGTTTGTATTAACTAGACTTTTCTTTTACCCAGAAACATAAAATGGGATCAATTTCCAGGGACCAGGTAATGAGGGTTTTTTTGTTTTGTTTTGTTTTGTTTTTAACAGTCAAAGCTGTTCTAACAATTCCCAGTGGTTGTGGAATACCAAGAGAAAAGGCATTGTAGTAGTTTCTCTTGCTTGGATCTGGTGACAAAGCCAATTAAAGATTTTTTTTTCTGAGACAGGGTTTCTCTGTGTAGCCTTGGCCGTCCTAGAACTCACTCTGTAGACCAGGCTGGCCTCGAACTCAGAAATCCGCCTGCCTCTGCCTCCCAAGTGTTGGGACTAAAGGCGTGCGCTACCACTGCCTGGCCAATTACAGATTTTTAATGAGATTTATCCTATTGGATGGCTCAGTAACATTGGATTGATTTCCTAATGTTTGAAATGGTATTAACTGAATAAGTTAAAATGTAAAGATTTATTATAATATAATCAATATACTAAACCTTAAATAATGATTATACTATATTGTTTGGGTAAAACTATTAAGAAAATTAAATTTATTTCAGTATAGACACTAGCATTTCAGGCCTAATGAGATTTTTCATAACAGTATATGCTCTAATAAGAAATACTAGAGTCCCTAGATGTCATTGTGTTATGGGAAACTGATATAGCCTATGCACACATTATTCCATTCATGTGAAATTCAGTTTAGTATTTAGTGCACAAAATATTTACTTTTGTTTTTGTGAGTTTTATAAAGTTTTGAAAATGTCTTGAGTCCACTCTGAGAACGGTCAGAAAAAAATTGTGTTTTGCTACTTGGCAGTAGCAGGAATTTAACAATTGAGCTAAGGCACTGCATGGGAAGTAGACTTTTCTGATAACTGTTTTAATATAATAATTATCTACTGTGTAACACAATAAGCCAACGTTGTATGGAAGACAGCATTTTAGCAACAAATGTGTCAGGTTCATTAAAGAATGTTTTGGAATTCTTTAAAGTACTCTGTAATAGCTTGTGGTGGTTTGAATGGCATCCTTACCTTTATATATTTAAATCTTGGTCAAGATGGACTGGACTGCTTGAGAGGGATTAGGAGGTGTGGCCTTGTTGAAGGAAATGTGGCTGGGGTTGTGGTTTGGAGTTTAAAAAAAAAAAAAAAAACAGAAACCAGGCCCAATGTCTCTCTTTTCCTTTTACCTGAGGATCTGGATGTAGAACTTTCATCTGCTTTTCCACCACCTGTCTGTCTAGATGCTTTCCTCCATAACAACAATGTACTGAACCTCTGAAACTCTAAGCAAGCCCCACTTAAGTGTTTTCCTTTATAAGAGTTGGCATGGTCATGGTGTCTCTTTCTAGCAATAGAACACTGCTTAGGACATAGTTTTAATATATAAATTAAAGCAAGATTGTAAAGGCATAGTCTAATTTTTATAAATCTTATATTTTTGTTAACACTTAATAAATCATAGGAACTTTGCTATCTGTGACTACACGGTCTTTGCTCACACCATTAAGGGTAAGTTTTCACAGGTTTTAGTGTCCAGTACCAGGTATGTCTGTATTGTATTCTTAAGGTTACCATACAATTAAAGACTTTAAAAAGAGATATTCACTTACTAAATGATGGTAAAATATAATAGAAAATGGAGTTCCTCTAAAGTAGAAATCACTATAGAGTTGTACAGTTATAGGTGACCAGGATTTAGATTAGCTACTTACAGGGCTTCAGATCTTCAGAGTTTGCACCTGAGCCCCAGGACAGATACTGTAGGCTTTAAGATCTGAAGGAATAATTAGGTGTGGGAGTTATACCAGAGTTTCAATAATTGGAGATAGAAATATTAAAAGGATTAGAATGATACAAGTTTGTCGTACTGCCTTTGGGATTGGTTTCCTTTTGGCTGGGTGATCTCAGGAGAGTCAGAGTTGGTGGGAACCAAGGCTTACCCTGAGGCCCTGATGAAGAGAGAAGGAACTAGTTCCTTGTTTAAAACCAGAATATACTTAAGGTTGGCCAGCCATGGCCTGGGGCTAGGGCCTTGAGGGAGCTTCAGTTTGGAATCTTGAGATCTAGACTCCCACCCAAAGGGGTATGATTAGCAGTTTGCAGGCCACTGTGTGAGCAGGCTATGACACATTTGAGATATCCTGTGTTCCCTTTCTGCGTCATTTCTTAATTAACTTCCTGCTGAGCTCATCTCCTCATATGATGGCCTTCTGCTTACTCTGTTCCATTTTGCCTCAGAAAGCCATAGATAAGATGTTTCAGTTCTTAATAAGTTTGTTTGGAATTAGATAGAGCTTGTGTACAGCCCTGTGGACCCAAATTCCTTATCTTATCATTTTCCAAACCCCTTGCCCTTCTCAGGAACTTGTCACTGAAGATTCTGATCCAGATCCTTGGTGTTTGAGTGTCTTGTAGACTGGGGTCCACAACTCTGCATTTTGATTGGTTATGGCTTTCTGTAAAGGTCTTCCTCAGTTGCCAAGAGTCATTGCTTTGGTGAGATAGAGCTTCTTTAGTAGAGTGGCTGTTTTAATTTCTACTCCAAGATCCATAGCTTTACTAGCTCTGGGTAAGTTAGTGTCCAGTGCCAGGCATGTCTGTATGGCACTCTTAAGGTTACCATACACTTCTGGCAGTTGTTGTGGTTCACAGTGGCATGGCTGAGTAGGACTATTAGTTTATTTCCTCCTTTGCAATCTTGCATATTAACTTCTGATACTATGAAAGCTATCCCTCAGTGAAGAGGCATTCAAGTCAATCCCAGATCAGGGGCCTATGGACTCTGGGTCTGAACTGTATGATGTGTTCAGGAATAAGAATTTACCTGCCATGCCTTAGGGGCAGTCAAAGTAACAGCAATAGTTTGTAAGGTTTGAGAGTCTCTTGGACAACTCTGGTTAATAACTCAAAAGAAGGATTTTCATATCTGGTTTGGGAGTTTTTAGTTATATGATCTTTGGCTCTTGGATGAAGCATCAACATCCTACATAAGACTATTTTAAAGTATATGTGATGGTTTATATAATCAGCCCAGGGGGTGGCACTATTAGGTGTGGCCCTGTTGGAGTAGGTGTGTCACTGTGGGCATGAGCTTTAAGACCTTCATCCTAGATGTCTGGAAGTCATTTTTATGCTAGCAGCTGTCAAATGAAGATACAGAACTCTCAGCTCTCCCTGCACTATGCCTGCCTGGATGCAGTCATGTTCCTGCTTTGATGATAATGGACTGAACCTCTGAACCACTAAGCCAGCCCCAATTAAATGTTATTCTTATAAGAGTTGTCTTGGTCATGCTGTCTGTCCACAGCAGTAAAAACCTAACTAAGACACTCTACATGTATATGTATACATAGACTTATGTGTATTATAGTGTTTTAAAAGATAAATAATTTTATGATTGCTTGTGACCTTTTCAGAAATCCTCACTGCCATTTTTCCCTATGTCCTCCTTTGTCTGTGTTTATCTGCACTAGAGAATTCTTAAAACCATTTACAGGTAGCAAAGAATGAAGTAATATTTTGTAGAGCTTTGGACATTTGTTTTAATATTGAAACTATAATGAGATTGATTGATTTCTTTTAATATCACTGGACAAAGTTATAAGAACAAAAGGCAGTTGCTAAATGTTCAGGAGCAAACATGATACCCAAATCTAATGAAAATGGTTTCAATGAAAGCTTGAACATAGATGTTTATAGCTGGTTTATTTTCAATAATCAGACAAGATAAATTTTAAGAGAAATGAAACTATATATATAT
>NW_022196905.1:80050322-80056954 GCF_008632895.1 Mastomys coucha | reverse complement strand
ATATACTCATAGTTTATTGTTTAATAATAATAAGGAGCCATCTAGTTACCAAAAGGAAAGGAACAATTTGAGTTAGTCAACTAAGACAATGTGGGAAAGCTACATATGATTTGACTCAAACTAAAGAGCATTTTGGGACAAGTAAATATACAGAGATTATAGGTATTTCTGTTGCTAGGCAACCTGATCAGGAGAGGGTTAGCAGTCTTTGTGGGTTGAGGGAAAAGAATTTTTTTTGGAATGCTGAAACTATGGGAACTTCTATAATAGTGGATTTGTGACATTGTGGATTTTTTATTATTCATAAAATTTAAAGTAAATTGCTAATTTTAGTTAAAAGCAATACACAATATTTGTTCTTTTGTACTATATTATTGCAATGTGCCAAAGCCAAGAAAAATGTATAATAGATCTGTCAGCCCTCTCTATTATATGCTCACTGTGGCCTATTAACAATTTATATTACTTTATACCACTAATAATATCATTCATAAAGTAATTCTAAGATTCTTAAATGAGAAAGTCCATATATAACATAGATGGAATATGAAAAAGCTCACTAGTCACAAATAAGAAGCAACTATGGTCTGGGAGACATCTTCTGCATAGATTCATACTTTATAGTGTTTTTTCACTGTATTCGTTATAACACAAGAGATGCAGCTGAACAATTCTAAGGGCAAAGGCAAATATTAAACAAATAGTATTTATCTAAGATATTTTTCTTTCTTTTGTTTTTGTTTTTGTTTTTTTTTCGAGAGGGTTTCTCTGTGTAGCCCTGACTGTCCTGGAACCCACTCTATAGACCAGGCTGGCCTCGAATTCAGAAATCCACCTGCCTCTGCCTCACAAGTGCTGGGATTAAAGGCGTGCGCCACCACTGCCTGGCAATATTTTTCTTGATTAAAAGTACAAAAGAGAAATGATCAGAGTTGATTCAAACACTTTGTACTCCTTTTGTAGCTATTACTTATTGATAATAATGAAGTTTCAAGGCTACTTTTCCTATTGCTTTACTGATTTTATTGTAGGAAATCAAGTTTTTCAGAAACTATTTAATTTACTGTGTAGATGTCATTTACTTACAGACAGATTATTATTATTTCCACCAACTTTTAATAAAGAAACCAGGCACTTTTAGTGAAGAATTACTTCCCCTGGATACAAAGCAGCATACTACCTACAGAGTATGACCCTGCTGTTGAGTTAGGTGTGGTTTAATAATTAAGCTTAATTGTGACATAGTAGAAAAAAATCCTGGCTGAAAGGAACTATAGAATTTAAAGTCATTTCAGGAATATTTTAGCTTTTAAGATCCAGCATGTCTCAGAAGAAGGCCACTTAATATGGCATTAGAAACAGAAGAGGTAACAAAAACGACAGTGGCGTTTATTCTGAGGTGCTGATAGACCTGGAGACTTTGGAACAAGTGACATTCTTCTTCCCTGTAGTCAAAGCAAATGCAGAGGAGGCTGGACGAGGCTGGAGCATGACTGCATTGCACAGCAGAGGAGGCTGGAACATGACTGCATTGCACAGGCCCTGGGGACATTTCCCACCGCTTAATTACAACAGCAATGGGAATGATTTTTGTGTGGAAACTGAGTGCTATAAAACTTGTATGTGGAAGAGAGCAGAGCAAGGCTCTCAGAGTTATCCCAATGTGAGTACTGCTTGCTAGATTTACCCTATTTTAGCCATGGGTTCTGTTTTGTAATTATGGATAACTCTTTTTAAGGATTATAATCTAATTATGACTTTCTCCCTTCCCTTTCCTCCCTCCAAACACTCCCATATATACTTACCTGTTTCAAATTCATGGCCTCTTAATTCAATAATTTCTATTGATTGAATACATGCATGTGTATAAACATGTATATTCCCAATATAACTTCAATCTATACAGTGATACTTATATGAATGTTTTCAAGGATGATTCTTTGGCACAGAACAGCCACAGTTTGAAATAGAATGCACTTCTCTGTAGTCTTGTTTGATACAGTTAAGTGCTATAAAGCCTTCTTTTGCTGTGCTCTTGGTCCATGTTCCTAACTATTCTAGGTTCTTCCTTCTTAGTTTTTCCTATCATTCCTTTAAGCTATTGCTTGTAGCATCAGCCTTATCCTCATCATTATTTATCAGTAAATGAGAGGTTTTCTCACTCCACACTAGGTCCTGTTTTCTTCCTGGCCTCTTCTTATCTCCTTGTCCATTTCTTCTTACTCTGTTATGAATGGGCAATTTAATGAATGAAATAATGAATGGGTTCTTTAAAACTGAGATGTTGCCCAAAGGGAGGAGTAGAGGCTATCTATATCTCTGAGAGAGTGAACTTGACCTTATGACTAAACACAACTGCAGGTATCTACCCCCCACATCCGTTACATCATAGCCCATCCCCGCAAGTTAGTCTCTGCCTCCTTCTCCGGCTGTCAGAATAAAAGCTCACAAGAAACTTTCCAAGTGTACAACCAGTTCTCCTTTTTGTTTTACAGCTGAAGACTCGTGCTGCCATTCGAAGAGAACTAAGCCAGATCATTTCACTTCTCTCACGGGATCATCTGGACAGGTTGTACTTTTTAATTGTTGATATTATCAGATTTTAAATATATACTTTTAAATACAAATTTTATGTCAGCTAGTAAGTTGTTAAAGTAAAGGGACAGTAAAGTCTGTGTTGATGCTATACCTAATTGATAATGAACATCAGTTAAAGCCTTTTCAAATAGCTTGTCACGGAAATATTTTTAGATATGCTTTGATGTTTAAAGATATTTAAAATAGAATTGAAGTGTTACAGGAAACTATTGAATGCAACTGCTATTAAGGATTTTGAAAATACTATTTCTATCTTTGTATGTCAATAACTTAATACAACAAAAATTTAGATTAATTGACAAATCATTCATGTGTATTTCATTTACCAAATATACTTTTTAAACTTGAAACACAGTGGAAGCTTGCCTTTTAAAAATATAGCCTAATAGTGAGAGTAACAAAAGTGTCACAGAATCTCCTTTGTGTCGCAATGGTGGGGACTGGCAGAAATGTATATAAAAAGACAACCTCTGCTTTCAGCCACTTTACTCATATCCAGACTAAAACTGGGAAACTAAGGACTCAACAAAAGTTTTCAGTATTCATCATAGAGTGGAGGAAAGGCAATCCAGTATGAAAGGAGCTAGATAAAGTTCTGACAAGGAGCTAGAAAAGGAAATGATTATAAAGAATGGAATAAAAACCATCATTTCTGAATTCACTAACTGTATGATTTTCATGTTCAACGGTGTGTGTTGCTCTTTCTGTATAACTGGCACCTATTTACCACCTCCTTATGAAGTAGTATTAGCAATATCTCACTGAAATACCCATGTTAGGGAAAACCACACATACGTTTGAGGAATTTATGAGAAAAAAATTGTGGGAGGAAAGAGGCTTTTGATGTCAGCACTTGTACTCTGAGACAGCTTAACTAAGAAGTGACAGCTTAATTTCAGGCTACTGCTTAATCCATAAGTTAACCCAGTTGACTGCAAGCCAATTCTTAGAATGGTGGCTCACTCCATACAATATAATTCACCTGAATAACCAATTTAATAAAGCAACCAGTGACCATTGTAGTTATCTATAGAAACTGAGACTTATTTTCTGTAAATTTTTTCATACAATATATCCTGATTATAGTTTCCTCTCCCTCTACTAACATTAAATATGCTTTTACCCTGTGTAACAGGGTAGCCGTTCACTGGCCTTTATATACATAGTTTTTGCTAATGTGAAAGCCTTGCAAAGTGAGTACAAAATTTAAAACTTCTGTTTTTTTTTTCCAGTATACCACTTGAGATGGAGCCTGAGTATTATGAAGTCTTTGGTGAGTTCCGTGGAGTTCTAATGGACAAACGGTTCACCAAATATTGGGAAGATGTTGAAGCATTCTTGGCAAGGCCAGATGACCTTGTCATTGCTACTTATCCTAAATCTGGTAAGTGTCTCTGCTCTGATAGGATGCTGCTTAGACACCTAGGAAGTACGAACCTACTTTAGGTCATCAGCAGTGTTTTCCTGACTCACTCATTTCCCACTAAAAAGGCAGTGGAAGCAACTGTAGCGTCCAGATATTAATAAACTTCACATTATCAACTCTGTTTCACAATCGCAAACTACCAGAACATGATAAGGAACCTCACTAAGTCACGGATAATCGAAAGTGTTGATCACACAGTTATCTTATTCAGTACAAATGAGTCAATCTGAGACATGCATTGCATAATAAATAGTTAAAATGACTGTGTTTAGATTATTGCTCTGCATATGTATTACAACCCTTTTCTTTTTGGAAGATAATTTACATGTTTAGGAGTACTTGCTGAAAGGTATCAGGAAATTGAAATACAGCAATGGAATGAATTCCTGCCTCTCATTTTAGGTAAAAGAAATAGAAATTTATATCACTTAGATATATCGAATTTATTTCTCTCCCTGTGATACAAGCTCATTTTGTTCTTTTATAAAACTTTTCAAAGATAATCAATAATGCTCTTTCGGGAAGTTATCTTCTTTTCATCAGATGTACTCACAGATTTTAATTTCATTATGTATATTCATAGATCGCAATACTTTTATGAGATTAGCTCTACTACTATAAAGAGATTCAGAGTCTTAAAACTATACTCTTGAATTTTTTGTTTGTTTGTTTTGTTTTGTTTTGTTTTTTTATGAGTACACTGTTGTTGTCTTCAGACACACCAGAAGAGGGCATCGGATCTCATTACAGGTGGTTGTGAGCCACGATGTGTTTGCTAGGAACTGAATTCAGGATCTCTGGTACAGCAGCCAGTGCTCCAAACTGCTGAGCCATCTCTCCAGCCCCAAAAACTATGTATATTCTTTAGAATCTGGAGAAGTCCAATCTTATATTCTCTGTCGGCTTACTAACATTTGACACTTAGAAATATATCAGTCATCTATTTATGAAAGTGTGACATTACAATTCTAATTTTTAGGAAACAAGAAAATCATGGCTTTGAAACTAGCCACACACACACACACACACACACAGACACACAGACACACAGACACACACACACACACACACACACACACACACACACCAGAGAGAACTACTATGCCTTGGCTACTCTTTTCTAAAACTGTTCCCCTTTTTTCTCTTCTTGGCTCAGCTCAATGGCCACACAACACTGTCATCTGAAGAGAGAGCACAGAGTAATTCTCACTTCAACTCTTGTTTATATTTATCTATAACTCTCCGTCAAAATGCTTAGTCTACCTGTTCTGATAGCTAGGTCTCACTGGGGTATCTAACTGGATACCTCAACTTCTCTGCAGTAATACATTTATTCTCTAATAGAATATTTCTTTAAAAACACATCTTGATGATCTTTCTGTATAGCTTTGATACTTCCTAATAAGAATATCAAGGTATTTCTAGTCTACCATCAACATACCTCTATATACTCACTAACTTTATCTCTTCAAGCAAGTTCTTTGTTTTAACCTGTGTATTCCATGCCTAATATTTTTCTCACCACCATACAATTCTTTGATGTCCCATTCTGAGAAAAGTATCTCATGCTGCTGCCTCCTAGGGCTCTTCCCTATCTCATATAAGCAATTAAATCATACTGGCAATTTATTAAACCTAGGCTCAACGGCCTTCTCTTTATGAGAACTTCGTTGTTCATAAGATTCATTATTTTTATTTTATGTGTATGATTTTTTTTCTGTTGTGCGTATGTGCACTGCAAACATACTTAGTGTACACGGAGAAAGCTCAAATGATGTTGTCAGTTTCTGTGGAACTAGAGTGATGGATTCTTTGAGCTGCCTGCCATTTTGGGGGTGGGAAACAAAATCAGATCCTATGGTTGGGCAGTCTTAGATGCCAGGCTGCAAGTCGGTCTCTCCTCTGGGATGCCTGGAGCACCGCAGGCACACAGCTCAGGGATGGCAGAACACTGTCCATAAAGGGGATCTTTAGTCTATGTTTTCCGGTACCCAGGCGTGGCTGGCTTACTACAGTGATCTGGGGAAAAGGGTTCCCCTCAGGACATTCGATTGGGCTAGGAGATAAAAAACCTTCTCCCGGACATTTAAGCAAAGCTATTTAGGACAAAGTTTGCCCACAGTGATCATTGATGAAGAGAGGATGGTCATTGCTTGTTCGAACTACTTTTTTTTTAAGATGGATGTGAATACATACATCTACTCAGGGTAATCCAGGGATTAAATACCTTTTTCAGGAAGGAACACCCAGGAAGGGAAGCTCATTGGCTAAACACTCCAGGGGCCTATGTAGATAACTCATTAGCATGGCTAACTCCAGGTTTTTTTTTTTTATTAGATGTTTTCTTATTTACAATATCTCCTTTCCCAGGTTCCCCTCCAAAAAAATAAAAATAAAGAAAGAAAGTGAAACAAGAAAAAAAGAAAAGTAAAACGATCTCCTGTTCCCTTCCCCCTCCCCCTGCTCACTATGCCAACCCCTCTTGCTTACTGGCCCTGGCATTCCCCTATACTTGGGGCATAGAACCTTCATGGGCCAAAGTCCTCTCCTCCCATTGATGACCAGCTTGGCCATCCTCTGCTATACACATGCTGCTGGAGCCATGAGT
>NW_022196905.1:80037747-80050213 GCF_008632895.1 Mastomys coucha | reverse complement strand
GGGTACTAGTTAGTTCATATTGTTGTTCCTCTTAAGGGGCTGCAAACCCTTCAGCTCCTTGGGTCCTTCCTCTAACTCCTTCAATGGGGACCCTGCACTCAGTCCAATGGATGGCTGTGAGCCTCTACTTCTGTATTAGTCAGGTACTGTCAGAGCCTCTCAGGAGACAGCTATATCATTATGCTATTATTATTAGCTATATTATAATGGCTCCTGTCATTCAGTACTTGCTGGCCTCCACAATAGTGTCTAGATTTGATGATTGAGTATGGGAAGGATTCCCAGGTGGAGCAGTCTCTGAATTGTCCTTCCTTTAACTCCAGGTTTTTAACGTGACTCTTCTCAGATAAAGGCAAGTGTGGGTCTTACAGTCCGTGGACAAGCTGAGAGACAGAGAAAACCTGCTAGCTAGCAAGAGAGTCTCTCGGAGGCTCTGCAGCTATGATGGACTTCAACTTTAATTAGCAGTTTTCTCCCATTTAGGTGCTGAGCCATTGTTTCAGCTTCATGAAGGAAATTCTTTAACATTCTATATGCAATAAGCAGCGGCAGCAGCAGCACGGAGTATATATCCCTCCTTTGTATATCTTAAAGCTCTGTATTCATGTCTGTATTACAACATCTTGAGAAAGAAAACTGCACTTTGTTCTTACTCATTTTCTATTTAATGTTTCTAATTATCATCAAAGGTCAGATATGTGATTCATACTTTTCTATATCTTGTGATCCAGACCTTGGTTTAGGAACAAAACACCAATAAAATCTATAGCTGGAAAGTAGGTTTGTATGTGCCACCCAAGTGTCACCTTTTAGTCAAGTCTCCTTACTTCTTACTCATAAGAGTGTTATTAGTTCTCCTAATGTCATAATTCATCATGGGAGGCCCAGACATATGGACCAGTTGTTATTCATGACACTATACATCAATATATGTTGAAGTTATTTGGGGTTTTATGTATTTAAATATTCAAGAAAATATTATTTGAGTTTGAATGATTTAAATGCTATTGAAATATACAGTTTTAAGCCATACGACTTCATTCTCCAATTAGGTGTATTTAATTTTTACAGGCACCACATGGATTTGTGAAATTGTGTATATGATCTATAAAGAAGGTGATGTGGAAAAATGCAAGGAGGATGCTATCTTTAACAGAATCCCTTTCTTGGAGTGCAGAAATGAAGATCTAATAAATGGTAATTTTTTTTTTTTTTTTTTTTTTTGGTTTTTCGAGACAGGGTTTCTCTGTATAGCCCTGGCTGTCCTGGAACTCACTCTGTAGACCAGGCTGGCCTCGAACTCAGAAATCCGCCTGCCTCTGCCTCCCAAGTGCTGGGATTAAAGGCGTGCGCCACCACCGCCCGGCTATAAATGGTAATTTTAAAATTAATTTTGCATACATTTTAAGATATATGTATATTTATGATAGATAGATGATATAAATATGATTATGTTGTAATAAGATCAAAGAGATTTTTAAGTAACATTAGCAACTGATATTCTGTCATCTATAGATGAGACTCTAAAACTAAATCCAGAGTAGTCTCACAGCACGGTATGTACCTGGAGCAGCCTAACTGCTTTATTTGTTCAGGAAGAGTCTGATACCTATATCAGCATTTATTTCTCAGTTTCTAGGAGGTTAAATATTATGTTACTAGAAAATTATTTATTGAATGTCAAGAATAATTACAACTGTATTATTCATGAACGTTTCCCTATCAACATGTAAAAAATTACTCTCTTTGATGCAACTATTTGACCTTACTTTGCAAATTATTAATTAATAATTTTCTTTACAATAAGATTGTATTATTATTATTATGAAGCCAGTTAGAGAATCTTAAATAATATTTTTTAAAATATCCATTCATATTCATGTGAGCATTTTTCAAATTGTCTGTTTATTTTTTAAAACCAGGAATAAAACAACTAGAAGAGAAGGAATCTCCCAGAATAGTGAAAACTCACCTGCCACCCAAGCTCCTTCCAGTGTCATTTTGGGAAAAGAATTGCAAGGTAATAAGATTTAGATTTTCTTAGACTTGCATGAAATTTTTGTACTTTGTAGGTCACAAAGCACTTAAAAGTCATCTTATACATACTTTATTACTCCTTCTTTTAACACACAGGTCTTTCAATAAATGTGAATTATTTTATTATCACCCAAGTCCAGATTATATTCATATATTTTTTTCTAAAGATGATCTGAACACTAGTTAAACTCTAAGCCTTTGCTTGTTTCTGGATAAAAGAAGGGTTACAGTTGTCATCTAGTAGGACTAAGTACAATTTTCTTTGTAACCTCCAGCCTAGTACCTAACCCAGTGTAAGTACTGATGAATCACAGTGGATTGAATGTCTTTATTTTACAAAATATTATGTGTGACATTGTGAGACATTCAAATGAATAAGAATAGGATATCCAGAGAAGTTTCTTGTAATAAGCATTTACCCAGTGAATGAAAGTGACTATTATCATTCAGTCTACTTGCTAATAATGTACCACACACTTGAAAAATCATAAAACAGGAGATGTATTTTGGTTTGTGGTTCTGAATCAGGGTCAACTCGTAGTACTTGCTGATGGCCTTCTTGTTGGCAAAGTTTCAAGGTAACCTGTGAGTCAGTGGCTACACACATATTTATGTCTCTAAGTCTCCTTAATATTCTTTCATGTCACCAGCACTCAAGAGTTAACTACTATGATGACATTTTTTAACCCTTGACACTTCCCAAAAGCCCAAATTCTAAATAAAAAAATAAGATTGTGCTCATTCTGTAGGCATAGAAGCTTCATTGTGAACATTAAATTTGAATGTAAATTTTGGAGAGTACAAACCATATTCAAAGTTACCAGTTTCCATAAAGCTAATGTCTTACAGAAAACCATAACTTATATAGTAAAGTAATACATAAGCAGACTCCATGGGTAGTATTTAGGCCATGGAAGAGAAGACTTTAATTCAGATGCATGATTTAGAAAGATGAAGAGTCTATTCAAACCCAGAGACAGCTCAAGGAAATATCTGAAACCACTTCAACTTGCCTGGAAAGTTAAGTGTCCATGCTGGGTAAAAGACTGAACAAAAAATTTTCAAAGGACTTATCACAAGAAAGTTGGATGCCAAGTTAGGAAACTTAGATTTTACTTGAATTAGACTATGATTGTGTTGCTTTGTAGAGAAAAGGTCATACAAACAAAGGTTGGCAACAAAGGAATGTCGTGCATTCTGCCTGCTGGTCTTTCTTCAAATATTTGACAATTTCTAAGTATCTAAGTCTCCAAACCTCAAACATTCAAATGCTTGCTTATTTTCAGCTGGAGTATCATTAAATATATATCCTCCTGTATGATTTCCTGCAAAAAAACTCTCTCAGGTTATTATTTTTTTAGATGTCTCATTACCACTATTGGCAAGAGTTTTGATAGAGCCATTCCTTTCCTTGTGAGAAATGTTGTAGGATATTACTGCTCCGCTGAAATTTATGGTCAGCAACTTTTCATTTAATTATTTATCTTTTATTATTATTCTTTAATCTATTTTTTTAAGTCCAGTTGTTATCCCCTTCCTGGTCTGCCTTCCTACTGTTCCTCATCCCATTCCTCCTCTGCCATCTCTAAGAGGATGTCCCTACTCCGAACCCCCACCCTTCCAGACCTCCCCAGTCCCTGGGGCCTAAAGTCTCTCCAGGGTTAAATGTATCTTCTCTCACTAAGGCCAGACCAGGAAGCCCTCTGCAGTATATGCTATATACATGTCGTGGGCCTCATATCAGCTGATGTATGCAGTATATGCTATATACATGTCGTGGGCCTCATATCAGCTGATGTATGCAGTATATGCTATATACATGTCATGGGCCTCATATCAGCTGGTGTATGCAGTATATGCTATATACATGTCATGGGCCTCATATCAGCTGATGTATGCTGCCTGGTTGGCTGCTCAGTGTCTGAGGGATCTCAGGGGTCCAGGTTAGTTGAGACTGCTGGTCTTCCTATGGGGCTGCCCTCCTCCACAGCTTCTTCCAGCCTTTTCCTAATTCAACTGCTGGAGTCCCTGGCTTCTGTCCATTGTTTGGGTGTTAAGTATCTGAATCTGACTCTTTCAGCTGCTTGTTGGGCCTCTCAGAGGGCAGCCATGTTAGGCTTCTGTCTGTAAGCATACCATAGCATCAGGAATAGTGCCAGGCCTACAATACTACTTAGCTATTAAGAACAAGGACATCATGAGATTTTCAGGCAAATGGATGGAACTCAGACCCAAAAGGACATGCATGATATGTATTCACTAATAAGTGGATGTTAACCAAAAAAGTACAGAATACCCAGGATACAATCCACAGAACTCAAGAAGGGCCTTCCTCCACAGCTTCTTCTGAAGGGCCTAAGTGAGGATGCCTCAATACTATTTTGGAGGAAGAAGACAGCAATCTCACATGTGTGGGGGTGCACAGAGAGGGAGGGACCTGGGTGGAAAAGGGAACAGGGAGGAGAAAAGGGGAACATGATCAGGTATTTTGTATGTGTGTGTGGGGGCCAGGACTGAAGCCCTGAGGGCCAGCAGAAAGAACAGAAACAGGCAACCTTGGGAAGTAGGAGGTGGGGGGACCCAATAGAATGCACCAGAGACCTGGGAGGTGAAATACTCTCAGGACTCAAAGGTGGGACCTTAGATGAAAGGCCCAACAGTGGGGAAAGGGAACTTGAAGAATGACAGGGCATCAAGTTGAGAAATGGGGTTGCAATCTCACAGTCAAAAACTCTGACTCAGAATTGTTCCTGGCTTAAAGAACTGCAGGGACAAAAATGGAGAAGAGACTGAGAGAAAGGAGGTTTAGTCAAATTTTATTACATACTTTTTTATGCCTCAGAGGTCATCAAAGAAATAGACATAGCTTAAGGGATTCGCTTTCGGATTATTTTCAGAGTGATTTATTGGCCCGTCAGAGGAGAGGTAGTGGAGAATATTTTGTAAAAGTATGTTTGGAGTAGTGGAAAAGAAAGAATAAGTGTCAAGGTAAAGAAAGTGAGTTTTAAAAGATCAAGATAATGAGTAAGAAAATCACTCAAGGTCAATGAATTTGAATTTGTTGTGTGGTTTACAGGGAGGCATATGGAGTAATATATGAGGAATAAAGGGGAACAGAACTTAAATAGAGAAAAACACTGTGACACAGTATAAGCTTCCAAAGTGAAACTTTAAGTGAGATGACAATATTCAAGATTCCATGACAAAAGTTGTAGTCTGAATTAAAAAGAACTAATCATGGATGAGTACAATAATTTAGTGAATTAGATAAACTGTGGATGTAGATAATAAAAAATGCATAGAAGGTAAAAAGAGTTAGCAACGGAAGGGTTAGCAAAGGCGGCTGGTGTTCAAATTGTTAGTTGAAACACATGAATGACCAAAATCTCAGAAATAAAGCCATCAGACGAATTGTGGGGTAGGGAGTAGCAACCTTTCCGGGGTGACAAGTAGTACCTATACTTAACCGTGCATGTACTAGGAACTCTAGTGACCACTGCATAAAAAGTAGCAACTCCAGGAAAAAGGTAGGTGCTCTTTGAAGGCATAGAAAAGAATGTTCAGTGAAACATATGGATATTTAATAACATCTACCAATGTAAGATCATAGAAATTAGGAGTTTAAAATAAGAGCTCACACTGTATCCAAGAGAGTGAAGAGAAACAGTGTCAGTCTGAAATACCAACTGCATTTTGAGATACAGGTCGCACTCCTGAAGCACAATAATGGTGTGGGCAAAGGATGAAAAGTGAGAAGTAAATTTATGTTACAATGGTGTATGTATGTGTTTCCACTCAGTTAGAAAGAAGAACTTGAGAGAATGAGAAGTTTTAAAAGTTTGCTATGTTTAATAACAATTTTGATACAAAATAACATCTTTTGAAAGTTTTTCAAAAACGTTCTTAAACATGAGAATGAGTCTTCAAAGAATAAGCAGAAATAGTTTTTAAAGTGCATACACAAGCTAGTGAGCTTAACCTCAGCCTCTTAGTTGTAGAGCATTAAGGGCAGAACTCTTTGATGCTACTGACTCAGGGCTTCAGCTGAAGAAATTAACACAAAAATAGGCCGGCAGACTTCTGGAAATCTCACCAGTAGCCTTGACCTGGAAGAGGCTACATGTTTTTCTCTGACTTAAGTGAGGAGAAAAATCTGAGTAGAAAAGCTTTCTACTTTCTACCAGAGCTTTTGCAGGATAGAATTTTACAGTGATAACTTTAGAAACAGCATCTTCACGATTTGCTGATCCACTGATGTTTATCTGCTGCATATAAGCATGGAAACCTTCCTTGGGGGATGGAGTGGTCATTTTATTATCAAACAATGAAAGAGGTCTCAAGGAGGACCTAGATTTAAAAAATGAAAAACCTAGAGAAATGGATTTAAAGACAACTATGTCAATACGATTTTTTTTTCTAACTGCAAGCTAGGATACTACAGAGCATTTTTACCTTAGTATTCAAATTGTAATATAGTCTTAAGAACAGAACACTGTGTTCTGGACTGAGTGACTTGTCAACTTGGTATTTGTATCAATTTGCTGTCAGTTCTGCTACATACTTGAATTAACTTACATTTCACTACTTTATTCATAAAATTGGGGAAAATTTGGTTAACTCAATTTTTTTGTCAGTGGAAATGTCATGATGCTGTCACCTCAGGCTATTTAATATGTTTCTTAGAAGGGTCAGACTAAACGCCACCAGACACCAGCAAACGCTTCAACTTAAGATATTAAAGTACCTTTTTTTTTCTATATAATGTTTATATTTTTATAATTTTTCACAATGAATTTATATCCTGTTAGTCTTTGGAAACATGAATGTTTCCAACCTGATGAAAACATGGTAGATCATCCAACCAGTGATTTAACAACTTATTTCATCTTCTAGATGATCTATCTTTGCCGGAACGCCAAAGATGTTGTTGTTTCTTATTACTACTTTCAGCTAATGATAACCAGCTACCCAAATCCTAAATCTTTTTCTGAATTTGTGGAGAAATTTATGCAAGGGCAAGGTAAGAGCACCTTAAATTATTTGGATATTTTCTTTTCATCAAAGAAGAAAAATACAAATGATATTTTGTGCAAACAAAAATAAATGAGTCAATATGAACAGAGATAATGTAAAATAAGTATACTATATACATACAGCACTATAATATAATGTGTAAACATAAATAGAATAGAATAGAATATAAACTTATACAAAAAGAAAGATAATATAAATATGTAAATATGTACAACAAATTAATATATGTAAACAGAAATATAATATAAGCTGATATAAATATACATAAACAAATACAATATAAATAGATGTAGAATTTAAGGTTTCTAAGGGATATAGTTTATACACATTTGAAATACTAATGCTTAGGTTGATAGTAGGGTCCTGTATGTGAGGATGATGGAAAATTAGAAACTCCAGGCATTCCCTAATAATGCCAAGAAGTAAATACATTGACTTACTTGTGACATCAAGGGTGTCAATTTCTGCTCTGAAAGTCTGAGAGTTAGTATGTCTCTTCTCTAACATGTATTTTCATATTTTAAAATAAGTTTTAGAACATGATGTTACAACATATAATTAAACAAAAAGTAGATGAGGTATAAAAGCATCACTCATTCCTTTCCAAGTAAAATACCCAAGCATTAAATTAAGCCACATGGAGGAATTTACAAACATTCTGAATACCTGTAAAACTCTTGCATATTCTTCTAGGTATGTAGACTGAACATTTTAGTTTTGATTTCTCTGAACAGTAAAGAGCTTCTTGAGCAGATACTATGGGAACCCTACGACTCCACTAAAATTCCATCTAAAGCAACTGTGTCTTTTTTGTTTGAAGATGAAGGGGCAAAGAATGGTTTGAGTTTCATTCAATAACTTATGTGGATGGTACAAATAAGGATAATTGAAAAAATTATAACCATAAAAATAATATTACTCATTAGTTCTCTATGACTTGAGTCATGAAGAAAGTATATGCCCCAAGATTGCAATACTATCTTTAAATTACAGAGAAAAATAATTTGTATGCCTTAGAAATGAATTAGATCATTGTTAATATCATTGTGGACCTTTTCAAAAGTATCTTTGCTTATAGCATCTAGGCACAGAGGAAGATCAATTCCAAGTCTAGTAGTGACACAGAACATGTGTATACTGTTCTGTTAACCTTGGATTTAATACAGCTGTTGTGGAAGGCTAAAAGAAGAGGTGACAGCATTTATTATATCACACTATCTCTAAAATAAATTGTCCCTATGAGAACAACTTTCACACTCTAAATTACTAGTCTTTTAGTAAATGGTTGCATAATTACTAATCTCTCTCTCTGTGTGTGTGTGTGTGTGTGTGTGTGTGTGTGTGTGTGTATGAGAGAGAGAGTCTACCTCTCTCTCCTTGTCTCTGTGTCACACAAACAGAAACACACAGATATATACAAACACATAGACTCACACAGACACGGACACACATATATACATGGATGCACATGTGTGAACAGACACACACAAACACTCCAGTTTGAAATATGTTTCCATTGCTCTAAACTGAGTTGTTTTTTTATCTTTTCTCAGTAGTCTACTACATGTCAGTATGATAAAACTAAAAATATGTTCCTGAGGAGGAAATTATTCAAGAATTTTTGCATCATTAGTGCACAGAACTCTTAAATAAGCGTACCTGATCTATTAGTTCTAATTATATGATCATTGTTGCCTTTTATTAATAATTTGAATATTTATATTAAGCTTGTAAAATGATAACAGTATCTTTACACTTGTTTCTTCTAATTTCAGTTCCATATGGTTCCTGGTATGATCATGTGAAAGCTTGGTGGGAAAAGAGTAAGAATTCACATGTTTTATTTATGTTCTATGAGGACATGAAAGAGGTAAGAAATGGAAGGTGTAATGAACATTCTAGTAATTCTTAAGATGCTCTTAGCATCTGACAATTCTCTGGATGTAATGTTATCACTAGAAACTTAATAGCAACCCATTGCAGAGCTAAAAAGGAAAAATGCAATATCCTAGTTTGATTATGTCAGCCTTGATTTTAGTAAATAAAAGTGTTTAAGGAATGAATCCATTTTAAATCCTAATGTTAAAACTTTTCTAAGGATAAAATTTGCAAAAATAACCTTGAATTCATAAAAAACAAGAAAGAAAATAATAATACACATTATCACCAAACTTGATCTTTCACTGCACACTGTATTCTGAGAGTTTATATGTTTTATATATGAAATTCATTCTGCATATATCATGTATGCACATTACTAGGCAAGGTAGCCTATTCCTCTAATTTTAGCACTTATGAAGCTGAGACAGGTAATTGGGAGTTCAAGCTATGTTTGAGCAGAATAGCAAGACTTGCCTCAAAAATAATGAAAAATAAATTAAAACAAGCCAAGTAGATGTGTCTGTAGATAGAGTCAAGCTTGAGGATGCAGTTTAGATCCCCAGCATCTTCAGCATTTAAGTTAAACCAGATAGGTATGGACCCTGCCTCTTATCCTAGTGCTGTGGAAATGGGATGCCAGAGGCAAACACACATGGTGACCTAACATAATGTTAGCTCTGGGTTGAATGAGACACCTACCTCAGTAAAATAAAGTGTAGAGCAATAGAGGAACTGGCTTTCACACACTCGAATACAAGTGCATGCATACTTATCTGCGTGTATGTTCACATACATGCAAGCATGAACACACAAAAACACAAACTCACACATATGTCTTTGTAAAAATAAAGACACAGAATTGAGATAATTAGAAAGAACCATTTTACTAGGTGTAAAATTTAAAATTTAACAACTCATCTCACTTGAGCCCATCAACTTTTGAAGTGTCTCCGGCATCTATTTTTGGATGAGGAAAGATTGTTTGAGAATACTTTGTTTTCTTCATTATACATCTAGTTTCTAATACGACCATATACAAAATAATGTTCTCTCATTTTTAGCCTAATACCTACTCACCAACTTTTGCCATTTTGGTTTTTAAATCTCTTTGTTTCTCCATAGGATATCAGAAGAGAAGTCTTAAAGCTGATAGAGTTCCTGGGGAGAAAGCCCTCAGCAGAGCTTGTGGACAAAATCATTCAACATACTTCCTTCCAGGAGATGAAGAACAACCCATCCACCAATTACACAATGATGCCAGAGGAAATGCTGAATCAAAAAGTAACGCCATTCATGCGAAAGGGTGAGAAGGCAAAGACGCGTGGTTTTCCATTGCAAAGTCTAAGCTTTCATAACTTAGGCAAAAATCTCTTCAAGGTTATTCACCCTGCACAAATAACATGTGTTTTCTTTACAACTATTTTTTTTCTTGAATACCCTTATGGAATTATCAATTGGGCAGAGGCACTAAACACTATTAATACATCCAAGACCATATATACTAATAATGAATTTCTGTTTCTTGTTTATTCAGTTTGAGAAGCATGTCGTGTAAAGCGTAACTTCAGACACCTTAGTCTCAGCATCAGCAATGATACCATAGTGGACTAACTGTCACTGAGTAGGGCTAAGTGTCTTGGGTGTATATCATATGCCTCATACATAGTATCTCTATAGATGATGATTTGAACAGAGGGGTGTAGCAATGGGGGATGGAGAACTAGGGAGAGCCAACCCAAAGTTCTAGATGCCAGGAAAGCAAGAGGCTCCCAGGATCCAACGGAGATGACATTAGCTGAAATGAGCCAGTACTCAGATTACTTCCTATGATCATTCTCCCTACCTTAATTTGTAAAATAAAGGCTAGAGCCGTTATTTGGCAGGAGAAGGGAAGGTGGAGCTGAAAGGAGAGAAGAAAGAGGGAGAGAAGAGAGGACAATGATGGAGGAGGTGGGAGGAAAGTGGAGCAGAAGCATGCGGCCAGGAGAAACTGCAAGTTATAAGGGGTCTCATAGATGGGGAAGATGGTAGTATAGTTGTAGATCTGCCCAATCTAGGCGTGCAACTTGTATTCATATTAATTGAGTTGTGTTTTCTTTTGCCTGAACTTATTTAGGTTGGAGATTTACCACAACAAAGGGGAGAGAGAAGCTGTAGAGACCATATCTAGTGGTTAGGCATGACCCCAGTCTGAGGAATGTGGCCAAACACCCTTCTTAAAATTTTAACCCAGAATTGCTGCTGTCTAAAGGAAATACAGGGACAAAGAGTAGAGCAGAAACTGAAGGGAAGGCCACCCAGAGCCTTCTCCACCTGAGAATCCATCCCATATGCAGCCACCAAACCTTGATACTATTGCTGGTGCCAAGAAGTGCTTGCTGACAGGAGCCGAGCCACATAAGGATGTCTCCTGAGAGGCTCTGCCAGAGCCTTACTGATGTAGATGGGGATGCTTGCAGCCAACCATCAGACTAAGCAGGCAGACGCCGATGAAGGAGTTAGAGGAAGGACTGGAGGAGGTGAAGGGGTTTGCAACCCCATAGGAAGAACAATAATATCAACCAACCCCCCGCCAGATCTCCCAGTAACTAAACTACCAACTGAAGAATACACATAGAGGGGGACCCATGGCTCCAGCTACATATGTAGCAGAGGATGGCCTTGTCCGGCATCAATGGGAGGAGAGGCCCTTGGTCCTGTGAAGGCTCGATGCCCCAGTGTAGGGGAATGTCAGGGTAGTGGGGTGGGGGAGCACCCTCATGGAGGTGGAATAGAGGTTTTCAGAAAGGAAACTGGCAAGGGGGATAACATTTGAAATGTAAATAAAATATTTAAAAAATAAAAAATAAAAATTTAAAAATTGATAGTCATTGTCCCATGAGTCTCATCTTAGAAGGCCTGATTTATGAGAGAAAATAAGAGTGCTCATTTTAAGTAGCATAGGCAGAATAGGATGAGCCAGTAGAATTTTTTTGCAAGACAAGGAAAGAAAATTCATCTTTGTAAATATCAAACAATGTGATATTTAAATATTTTATCCAGGTATTAAGTATTATGAGAATTTTTCACATTATTAATGAAAGAGATGTAGGATAGAGAAAGCTTATAATTCTGGCTCCACGGGTTGACCCTTCTGATTTTTACTGTTTTGTTGAAGGAATTATAGGAGACTGGAAGAACCACTTCCCAGAAGCCCTGAGGAAGAGATTTGATGAGCACTACGAGCATCAGATGAAGGACTGCACTGTGAAGTTTAGAACAGAGCTGTGAGACACTTCCTTACGTCTGAAATTAGAGTAGTCTGCAACTTATCCTTCAGTTTCTCTTGTTGTGAATTCAGTAGAAATAGAAGTCTTTTGAAGTCTGATGGTTTAAATTAATTCTGTTTTCTTTTTCTAACTTTTATGTCAACGTAATTTCTGAATGTTTTGACAGCAAAATCACATTTTTCTTTTTTAATAAGCCATCTTTTCTTTTTTCTTTTGTTTATTAGACGTTTTCTTATTTACAATAT
>NW_022196905.1:80035839-80037737 GCF_008632895.1 Mastomys coucha | reverse complement strand
AATAAAAAAACAAAAACTAAAACAATCCCCTGTTCCCTCCCCCGTCCCTGCTCACCACCCTAACCCCTCCTGCTTACTGGCCCTGGCATTCCCCAACACTGGGGCGTAGAACCTTCACAGGGCCAAGGGCCTCTCCTAACTATGGAGCAGAGACTAAAGGAAGGACAATTCAGAGACTGCTCCACCTGGGAATCCTTCCCATCTTCAATCATCAAATCAAGACACTATTGTGGATGCCAACAAGTGCTGGATGACAGGAGGCTGAGATAGCTGTCTCCTGAGAGGCTCTGACAGTGCCTGACTAATACAGCTGTAGAGGCTCACAGCCATCCATTGGACTGAGCATAGAGTCCCCAGTGAAGGAGCTAGAGAAAGGACCCAAGGAGCTGAAGGGTTTGCAGCCCCTTAGGACGAACAACAATATGAACTAACTAGTACTCTCAGAGCTCCCAGGGACTAAGACTCCAACCAAAGAGTACACATGGTGGGACTCATGGCTCTAGCAGCATGCGTATAGCAGAGGATGGCTAAGCTGGCCATCAATAGGAAGAGAGGACCTTGCCCCTGTGAAGGTTCACATTTTTCTTATATATCACATAAACATTGTCTTCTAACAGTGTTCAAAGATTTCTAATAAAAATAATTTGAAGTCTGCATATTTAAACATTCACTCTTTGGTCTTCCTTCTTTTGTTTCTGTGGTTTGTGAATTATATCTTGGATATTCCGAGCTTCTGGGCTAATATCCACTTATCAGTGAGTGAACACCATGTGTGTTTTTTTTGTGATTGGGATACCTCAGTCAGGATGATATTTTCTAGTTTCATCCATTTGCCTAAGAATTTCATAAATTCATTGTTTTTAATAGCTGAGTAGTACTCCATTGTGCAGACGTATCACATTTTCTGTAACCATTCCTCTGTTGAGGGATATCTGGGTTGTTTCCAGCTTCTGGCTATTATAAATAAGGCTGCTATGAACATAGTAGAGCATGTGTCCTTATTACATGTTAGAGTATCTTCTGGGTATATGCCCAGGAGTGGTATTTCTGGGTCCAGTTTTATGAGGAACTGCCAAACTGATTTCCAAAATGGTTGTACCAGCTAGCAATAAAGTGTGGATACTTTGATCCTTCTTAGAACCAAGAACAAATTACCCATGGCAGGAGTTTACAGAGAGAAAGTGTGGAGCAGAGACTGAAGGAAGGACAATCCAGAGACTGCCCCACCTGGGAATCCTTCCTATATATAATCACCAAGCCTAGACATCCTATTGTGGATGCCAACAAGTGCTGGCTGACAGGAGCCTGATATAGCTGTATCCTGAGAGACTCTGCCAGTGCCTGACTAATGGATGGCTCACAACCATCCATTGGACTGAGTACAGGGTCCCCAATAAAGGAGCTAGAGAAAGGACCCAAGGAGCTGAAGAGGTTTACAGCCCCTTAGGAGGGACAAAAATATGAACGAACTAGTACCCTCAGAGCTCCCAGGGACTTAAACCACCAACCGAAGATTACACATGGTGGAACTCATGGTTCCAGCTGCATATGTAGCAGAGGATGGCCAAGTCAGTAATCAATGGGAGGAGAGGCCCTTGTTCCTGTGAAGTCTCTATGCCCCAGTGTAGGGGAATGCCAGGGCCTGGAATCAGGAGAGGGTGGGTTGGTGAGCAGGGGGAGGGGGAGGGAATCGGGGTTGTTTTCAGAGGGGAAACAAGGAAAAGGGAGAACATTTGGAATGTAAATAAAATAATCTAACAATAAGTAAGTAAATAAATAAATAAATAAATAAATAAATGTCAGACTTTCTCTGACCTCTCAGATATTCCATGGCTCATTAAAAGAAATTCACTCATTCATTTCATACATGAATATATATATATATATATATATATATA
>NW_022196905.1:80017775-80035829 GCF_008632895.1 Mastomys coucha | reverse complement strand
ATATATATATAGATACACACACACACACATTTGTTATACACAGATCAACGAACAAGGTACTTTGAAACTTCAAACTAGATAACCTTATGATTGAATTTGGAGCCAAATATATGCAAAATTATATTAAGAAACTAAAACAACCCCAAGAATTATGAGGTCACTTCAAGATAATATCTAAGGATTCATCTGCAAAAACATATGGCTTTTAATAAATATATTTATACATTTATTTATATATATAATTTTGTATATTTTAACATTATAATATATAAGTTAGCATATTTATAATTCATTATAGCATTTTATTAATATATTGGTATGTTAATATATTATAAGTTAACATAATTATACATTTGTATATTATATAATAGTATATTTATATAAATAAATGTATGAATATATATAGATTCATACATAATACATACTATATTAATATATAATAAGATATATTTTTATATAAATGTCTATATTTATATATAAATAACATCTGGTTATTTCATGTTCATGTTACTTTGTGAAACCACTTGATTCCAGGCTTCTTGTGACAGAAATATTTGGTAACATTTATAATCTCAACTCATGTGTCTGTTCCTATTGCTCTGTAAGCATTCTTAATATGAACCACTGACTGTATTTGATGCTCTGCAAAATTAACTGAGCTCTCAAAAGTTCTAGTGCTTTTGAATGCCCCTCTTAACTTCCTGCCATAATAATACTCTGTATTTTTCTTCTTTCATTTACTTGCTATAGAAATAGTGAATTTATCTTGTGCATATTTGCAATAAAGCCTCTAACCTTTATTAGGTTTGACTCATTTTAGATACCTGTGCATGACAAAACCAAAATTCACCCCTTAATATTGCACATATATCCAATATGTAAGAAAAGTATTGGGGGATCTACACTTTCTCTCTCAGTCCAGTATTGCTGGAGCATGTGTAAGATTGATAAAATCCTACCTCAAACAAACCCAGAGTTTTTGTGCCATGTATAATGAATATCATGTGGTTTTTTTCTGCTTTTTTCTGTATAATGATATTGCTCATGTGTTACAAGTGTATTTACATATACATGTAATAGACATAAATTCTATTAATTTATAAATTTTGTCCCTAGGAGCTATTAAGTGTACATTTATGTTCATAAAACATTTTAAATGATTTTCATCAGTCAACTTGGCAATAGCTGAAAACAAGATTAGTGATTAGAGACAAAGAAAGTAGCAGCTCTGAAAATCCTCTAAGTGTGCATCATTGGCTTTTCCCTCGTGTACTCATTTAAGACTCCTTTTCTCCATGTTGGTTTTCTGTCTGGGAGGATATGTTTATGGATTACCCCCCAGTATCCTGGTACCTTCAGCTTCTACTTGTCTGGAGAGGTGAAGGAGAGAGAAATGAATATGAAGTCAAATTGATGGTTGCTGACTTTCCTGGTTCATTCTAATGAGACCAACCTAATTTGGGTTTGCCCCTCAGTGAAATGAACTGGATATGCTTTATCTCTGAATTCCTTAGCTTTATAATGATACATTTGTTTCAGCTTTGTCCTATGACTATAAGCAGCAAGTGCATAATCCAATTTTACTAGAAGATAAATCTTCAAGCTCCTGTAGGAGGGAAACAGGGGAGTCTGCTAAAAGGGTCCAGATCACTTTCAGGTTACAAGGCATAAGAAGTGGCAATCCAGGAATATTTTTTTTCTTGTTTATTTCACTGATCTTTAAAAATGTTTAATTGCCTTCAGGTGTTTTGCTGTGTTGTGGCCTTATAGAAATATGCTGTGTGTGCTGTGCTAGGTTTCCTCTCTGAAGGAAACTTAAAAAAAAAAGAGAGAGAGAGAGAGAGAGAGAGAGAGAGAGAGAGAGACAGAGAGACAGAGAGAGAGAGAAAGAGAGAGAGAGAGAGGGAGAGAGAGAAAGAAAGAAAGGAAGGAAAGAAAACTGCTTTCACCTATACCATATAATATATATGCTTGCAATATTCATGTAGGAGGATAACAAAAATTAGTTATAATCTCATATATAAGAAAATGGGAGACTTTAGTTTCAATTTATTTAGTGACATCAGCAATCAGACATGAAACTAAGGTATAGAAATCAGGAAGTCCATAGCTGGTGGTATTTTGATCATGTGAAAAATTAAAAGGCTCTCAGGCTGATATTATTTAGAAATAGATGTTATTACATTTACAGGGGATTCAGTGGTGGTAAATATTCAAGCTTGTCTTGCAATGGTACAGCACCACTTAAGGAGTAGACTTTGCCCTGCATTTTCTTGGCTGTACTTCCTTTGCCCTTTCTTCTTCACAGGGAGCACGTTCTTGCCTTTGCAGAGAGCAGTGAAGAAGCATCCATGTTCTGTTTTTCTTTTCCAGCTGAAAGCAGGAGCTACCAGAGTGAAGACAAAGGGCTTTCTTGTCGATCTCAACTCTTTCAGAGCAGTAAGTTCAGAACAGATGTATTCTTTTATTCATTTTGTCTTACCTGCTATTATAGCAGACATCCACAGCACCGTCTCTTGAGCCTTTCAAACTTAAAACAGCAACCAGCTTTGTACAGCGTAGTAAACTGCTTTAAGCCAGTCATTAGTGTTCAGGCTCCACTGCTCAAAACAACTCAGAGAACAAGGCTTCCATTAATTACCTTCTGTAGAAACAGTCTAGACCTCCTGTTCTTATTAAGAAGGGCTTGGTGGTAAGTAATTTATGATGTCTGTTGTTTGGACAACACAACATTCAACTGAGAAACAAGAGACTGAAACCTGAAATATTCTTTTATATTTTTTTTACTACGAGATAAGAAAACATTTGGAAATTCTGGTTCTAGATTTTCTATCTGTAAAGACAAAAGGTTAATTTTAATAATTAAAGTTCTGTTGAAGTAGTCTTCTCTACTAAATTTTAGGTTTGTACAGATTAAAGTAATATTAAAATGTATTAGTTTTCATCTTTTCAGTAATTCTGTTCATTCCAGGGGAATATCCATATGTAGGGCACTAGTAGGCTGAGCCCCGTGAGTTGTGGTTGGAAGCAGGAAAACAAGAGCTAGGCAAGATTAACCAAAACAATCTGGCTTCTGTATCATTCTCAGAACTCTCTACAGTGAGAAGCGGTGCCAGTACTAGTCAAGAGCATTTGCCACTGAGAGCTGCTTCATGCTGCTTTCTGGAAGATTTTGTTTTTGTTTTTGGTATATTTTGCATACATAGTGTCATAGAGTAAAAGACTAATATGGTGATTGTTTTTGAGTTTCAGATATGTCTTATTTTCTAAAAGATACTCATAAAAGATTTTTAAGTGCCCCTCCCTGTTGCTGTCCCTGTAAGGATTTATTCACTATTCTTCCTATTCATTTCTTTCTCCTTGGATTCACTTTAATATCGAAGCACCTTGGTAACGAGTTTACACAGAGCAAACCTTTCTGGCAGATTTAAGAGATGTGTGCTGCCCTACTTACAGTAGCCATGGGAATGTTTTAAATGTAAGGGTTTAAATGTACTATAAAGCAAAAATATGAGAAAGTAAAACCAGTATATTAAGTCAATGGATATTTTTGGTTAATAATCATAAATTTTTGTCTGTGGGTAAATGCCTCATAATTACTATTTCTCAAATAAGGGCACAACTATTTTTCTTGGCTATATGAAAATTTGTATAGTTAAAATTTGAAGTCAGTGTTCTAATAATTGTCTGAAATTACATTTTTATCTTTCATGAACTGTAATATGTCAGCTATCAGCATGTATTAGCTATGAAGTTAAAAATCACTGCATCTACAATGTAACATCAAGCTGGGATATTGCTTTAAAGTCATTTAATACTGTCAATCTACATTCCAAAATACCAAAGAGGCTTTATGTAATTTTTTAAAAGACTCAGTTCCTTTTTGATCTTCATAAGTCTTTCATTTTATGAGAGCCTACTATATATACATAGATGTGAATTATATATATATATATATATATATATATATACATATATATATGTAGTCCACTTATTTAATATATATGGTGATATTTTTGTACATGTATTCTGTTCCTGAGTGTGTGCCTGAGGCCAGAGAAGGCAGGAGAGAGCACTGGATCCCCAAGACTAACAAAGTTTTGTGAGCTGCCACATGAATGCTGGGCATTGAACCTGAATCCTGTGCAAAAGCAACAAGTTTTTGTTTGCTTTCTGTTTGTTTTGTTTTGTTTTTAAACCACTAAACCTTTTCCCTAGTACCATTATTCCTGTGATGTTAGTAAATTTATGTATTTATTCTTTGAAACTAAGAGCAACTTAGTCTTGTTTTCTAAAAATTGGCATGCATCATTCTGAAAGAGCCTTTGCAACTAAGTTCAAACGTCATTTCTAAGTTGCTTTCAGAAGCCTTTAACAAGATGACAAGGTCTCATTTCCCATCAAAAACTGAATATTTTAGACTGTTTCAAACACAAGTGTTTCTCTGAGAAATCTAAGACCAGTTTTATTATGTACAGCACGTGCATTTTATCTTACTGGATACTAAGTGAAGAATAATTAGGCCGACATAAACGTCAGACAGAGTAGGCTGGGCTGCTTGGAATTTCCAGATTTTTCAAACTGGATAATCCTCAAGTGAGTAATTATAAATAGATTACCAACTCTCTAGCTTTTATGAATATATACCATGGAAGTGACAATTATATTTACTTATAAATCGTTTAATTATTGAACAGCAATGTAATGACTGTAAGATTTTATCTAGATATGAAAACTTAAACTGTGCTTCCCTGATATAGTTAAAAAAGAAAATTGAAATGAGATCGAAAAAAATTCTGTTTCATTTTAATATTTGGGATATCATTTTTTTGCTCCAAAGTGTGGTAAGATGTTTACCATGTACTTAAAAGTCGACTTGAGACACTCCAAAAAAAAGAATACACCATTCCCCTGGTTGGTTCCTTGCTATTGTTCTTCTCATTCTGTCATCATGACAAAGTAGCCTTAGCTGTGAAGAGGAACCTCTATTAAGAAAACAGTCTCCAGTGGATTAGACTGTGGAGCAACTGGGGTGCACTTTGCTTGATAACAACTCATTGTAGCTTTGGCCACTGTTGGGCTGGTGGTACAGAGCACTCTAAGAAAGCACCCTGTTCGAGACATGAGTAAGCCAATAAGCAGCACTTCTCCATAGGTTGGGCTTCAGTTGCTGTCTCCCGGTTCCTGCTTTGAGTTCCTGTTCTGACTTCGTTAGGTGATACACTACAAGTTCTAGGAAAAAATAAATCATTTTCTTTCTAAGTTTCTTTTGGTCCTCGTGCTTTATCACAGCCATATCAACTCTGAGAAATTCACTGAGTCCCTTAAATTATAGACACATGAATGAAAGTATCTGTCAACATGCCATCAACTGAAAGGGCGAACTACAGATATCTACATATGGGTATTGTCTCAACTGTTAGCATTTAATAGAAAAAGAAAGAAAATAAGATATATTCAAACAGATTCCATGGTTACATTAAAAAAGAATAATACTTTCCATCTAGCACTCGCCTTTATATTTTGGTATAAATTGATTGGTATAAAACCTGGACTTAGTTCTTCTGTGTGTCAACATACCAATCAGTTTTGCTAACACTTTGTAATTATTGTTTCATTATTAATGAAATATGTACTTATTATCTATAGTAATAAAACTAAGTATGCTATTTTGATACCTGCATGGTTTGTGCCCCGATTCAATTACAGAGATAGTATTTTCTCTCTCCTTATTATTCTTTGGGGTTTATAGATCTTTATTAATTATGCAATACAATACTGTGGAGTAGAGGTCCATTCGGGTGCAGAGCACCTGGACTTAGTTCTTCTGTGTGTCAACACCTGTCATATAAATGTCCTTTACTGCTTGTGACTACCAGCCATCTAATCTCTAGTTAGAATTATTCTGTATTCAAGCCAATTCAGTTTTATTCATTTTTTATAACTGATAGAATTTTATTATTTTGTAAAGCTTAATAACATTCCATTGTATATGCACATGCATGTACACACAGTTTGTTTTGTTTAATGATGTTTAACATCTAGGTTGATTTTGTATTTTATCTTTTCTGACAATAAGACACCAACAAACACATCAATGTGGCTAGCTCTTTAACATGCTACTTTTCTTCCTTGGGGTATATTTATGTGTATATATATATATATATATTTCTATACTGACTATATTAATTTAGATTTCCTACAGACTTCAAGTATATGAATGCATTTTTTCCTCTGAATCTTCTCTGGTATTATATTTTGTGTTTGTGAAAATAGGCAAAATAAGTAGAATAGGATGGATGGCATTTCACAGTATTTCATAACTCCATTTTCCTAATGGAAATTTAGTGTAGTAGGAAGAAACATGATTTTTTCTTACATATAAAATCAAATGTCAAACCAGTGTGTTTGAAACACTTTGTCACAGTGATGAACCACTAAAGGTTCCATATGATAAGTCAGGGTAATGACTGTCTTACTTTAAATTTACATAAACTAACTTTCACAAATTCTATCTCAAATTTTTTATAACTTAGCTAACATTTTAATTAATTACATTCTGACAAAATGTTCTAGAAATATAAGAATATTCTGATCAAGTGTTTGTTGTTTTCTTGTTTCTACCCCTGTGCTTTATTAAAACATGTAATCTGTTCTTCAAAGAACATTAGCATTACTAAGAACATAACATTAGGAATAAAACACACTCAAGTGATCATTTTTAATATTTCCATTTGACAAATAATATAGATCAGAAATATGAAAAATGAAGCTCTAATAATACCATCAGTTTGTAAAAGAACCAAACACATTTGTCTCCTCAGGTCTTCCAGTGTCACTGTCAGACTTACATTTGTTGTCTCATAATTAGCTTAGGTTAAATACTTGTACCCTGGAAAGGATTTATGTACTACCAATATAGCACTGTCTAAGAGAACAATGCATTGATTGTCATGAGTTTGATATTCACTTTTATGTTTATGACACA
Organism: Mastomys coucha; assembly: GCF_008632895.1. NCBI lineage: Eukaryota > Metazoa > Chordata > Mammalia > Rodentia > Muridae > Mastomys > Mastomys coucha. The sequence continues at coordinate 80,028,841 of NW_022196905.1, read as the reverse complement.
AAATATCTTTCAGTTTAACACAGTTCACCAGTAAGTTGGGAAGACCATAGTCTACTGGTCAGTTAATAATTGACTAAGAGTAACTCTTAACAATGCGCTAAACAAGGGGGTGTTGGTCTTATAATTATCCCCCGGGGAGGTTATACTCATGGGACCTTTTCAGATAGGTAAACAGGGAAGTGGCCTTAGGGAAGTGAACATTATTCATCACTTCTGAGCCTACGACAACTGAATCTCTTTCTCACAGTAAGTTGTGAACTACCCAGGGGCAGCATCTTTCTAAGGACTTTTTGGCTCTGATTCCTCATCTGAGCAAATTCATTTAAAGCTCCCAGGACTTAAAGGTAAGATAAACTTGGTTGTATTTCTTCCATAAATATGTTGGCTGTGAGTTTTTAAGGTGTAGATATTGCAAGTATGGAATCTTAAATTTATATATAGTATTTGAAAGATCCAAAAATTATAAAACATCTTTTTGTGATCTCAGCACCTTGTTCTGTGTTCTGAGACTGTCAGATACTGATCAAAGCACAGATATTCCACTAGGTCCAAAGAACAGTACCTAAACTATCTTATAATAATTCAATATTTACTCAGAAATTACTCTAGGTGAAATATCACTTTTTATATAATCAAGTAGACTATAAGATATTACTTAAAGAAATTATTAGTAAGGTAGGCTTATATTTTCTAAATTATTTCATATGCTTTTTAATATAGTGTATTTAATACATGTATGTGAAGCTCATTATTGTGGAATACAATGAGTAAAATCAACCCCTTTGAGATCATTTATTCTTCTCCAGATTCTTAACAAAAATTCATGCCACTTCATCTTTATTTTTCCTTTGCCTAGAACCTTGGCATAACTTGGAGCTTCTCTTGTAATACTTTGTATTATTTGGTGTTCCAAGTCTTATAATACAAATTTAAAATAGTTAACACTACAGGACCTACACTTATCTTGCTCTAAACTAAAGTCTGCCATTTGTTGAAAGCAAGCTCTTGCCAGAGGATTTCCAAAGAATACTTAATTTTTTCATTGTTATTTTCCTCTTTAGCTAAAATAAAATAGTGGGAATTGATACATAAGAATCTAGTATAAACTGAATAATACACTATATATGTTTTTACAGAATTTTGATTTTGCATGTTTATGATCTAGGCTCTTCATACATGTTATGGTTGTGTAGCTTTGTGTTCTTATTAAACTCCTAACAGTGGGAGTACGATTGTCTTTGACTTTTCTGTCTTCTTTGTTGACTCCTTTTCTCCTACTGGGTTGTCTTGCCAAGCCTTAATATGAGGGGAGGTTCCTAGTCTTATTGGAGCATGATATGCTATGATTAGTTGATATTCCTGGGAGGCCTGCCTGCCCTTTTCAGAAGTGAAATGAAGGAGTGGATCTGGGAAGGGAACTAGGGCTAGGGTGGGCCTGGGAGGGAAAGAGGAAGGGGAAACTGTGGTTGAGATGGAATATATAATAGGAAAATAAAAGTTAAGAAAAAAAATACCAAGAGAAACTATAGGGAATATTGGCATAATCCTGGGTTGAATGGAGGTGTCTGAGGCCTACATAACCAATAAATTATAGGTAGGTATCCTGTGTCTTGCACTGCAATGTTTCATTCAATAACTTGTTTCCTAAGAGCAGCATTGTCCACCATGCAAAAGATATCTGTTCCAATTCCTTTTGTTAAAGTTGTATCTTGAAATGAAGTTCCTATGCGTGTCTCAATAGGCTTTCTGTACATTCTTAGTTTGAGATAATCCTCACCACCCCTTGCTTTTCCCATTCTTTACAATCACAGAATCCCCACTTTTCAGTTCACATATATTTTAATTTCCCTCTAAATATTTTTTAAATATGATGTGGTATCATATGTTTACATATAGCTTTCCATATGCCCCACTTTTGGGTTAGTTCAGGACTCCACCCTCTGTTTTCCCATATACTCCAGTACTCACTCAAGCTTCAGCTTCTACTCTCCAAGTATTACATCTCTTTCCTTTGTTTTACTTTTTATCTAGTATTATTCCTACCTTTAATGTGTCCCTGCCTCTAAGAAGATTGTTTCTAGTTTCTTGGCTTCCTCATGTGCTTTAAATTAAATATTTAAGACAAATTAATTGAAGTTAGGGTCTGTATATGAAAGAGAACATATAGTTTTGTCTTTCAAGGCCTAAGTGGCATTACTCAGTTCATTTTTGCCCAGTTCCATCCCCTTTCCATTAAATTTCATATTTTCTTTATAGCTGAGTAATATTTCATGGTATATAAGTACCACATTTTCTTCATGCATTCATCTGTTGAGGAAAACCCAAATTGATTCCATTTACTAGATATTGTGACTACAGCAGCAGTAAATATGGATGTGCAAATATCTCTGTAGTAGAACATTGAATAAATGTCCAGGTGGAGTATCGCAGGGTCATATGAAAGTTTGGTCTCCAGTTCTTTGGAAAACATGTAGACTGATTTTCACAAAGTGACTACACTAGCTTTCCCAAGTACACTGAAGATGTCTTAGTTTGGGTAAGTGCACTGTAATATTTTCACACAGTGACAAAATCAACTAATAACTTCCTCACAACTATTCCTTAATTTAGTTTATACTTGACTCTATTCATGGGCACTGGGAAAACTGTGACTAACTGGGAAATAACAAGCAAATGAACTGTCAGGCTGAGGTTTAGTCAAATGAAACTATGAATAAATGGGCACAAAGATGCTTGATAATTGATCAAATGTTATCGGCATTGAAATATTAATCAATAGGAAAGCAACCAGATTAGAAATTAACTTTTCAAATCACTATTGTTATGTTTTCCTATGTGATTGTTTTTCCAGGAAGATCCTTCCTTTTTTGTTGGTGGGGAGAGAAGATAATATTGCTTGTGAAACACAAAAGTCTCCAGGTGCCAACACATAAATTTATGTTTCTGTGTTAATACTTGGATTTGTTTAATGTAACTGAATCTTTTATAAAATACACCTCAAAATACTTAATTGGGAATAAATTATTCACCACTTTGCACCATACTCTTTGAAAAATATATTCCATTGATATCTGTGAGGGATGGTCTGAAGAGAATTTGAAGGCTTAGGGGGATAAAAATAATGGCTATTAAACACAATTTGGGTGAAAGTCTCTTAATATCCAAAATGAATTGCTTCTTTGACCCTAAGACCCAGATTGGCCAGGTGTTTTGGTTCTTTCTATAATGACCTAATACTTGAATTTATCTTATTGCATCCTGTTGAACGGTTGAATTATGTCTATACTACTTACAATGCCTGGCATGTATATATTATGCAGATAGTTGCTATATTATATTGTTATGATATAAAGGGAAGGTATTATCTATAAAGAACCTAACTCATAGTTAATTGACTGTGTTTACATAGAATCCACAGGTACAGAGGGTTAGTTACTTTATCTACAGACTTCAGACTTCTGACTTTGAATCCTCCTGACAAGTACATGACTTTGGGTTTCCATTGCTGAGAAGAGATGCCGTGACAAAGGCAACTTTTATAAGAGACAACATTTAACTGAGGCTGGCCTACAGGTTCAGCTGTTCAGTCCTTTATCATCCTGGAGGCATGCATCATCCAGGCAGACACAGTGCTAGAGATGCAGCTGAGAGTTCTACATCTGGTTGTGATGTCAAACAGAAGACTGGCTTCCAGGAAGCTAGCAGGAAGGAGGGTCTCAACAGCTCACCCCCACAGTGGCATACTTCCTCCAATAAGTCACACCTACTTAAACAAGGCCACACCTCGTAATAGTGCCACTTACTCCCTGGGCCAAGCACATTCAAACTGACACATTTTACTCTCTGGCCTCCATAGGCTTGTTCAAACACATGGGTCTATGGGAGCCACACGTAGACATAGTATAATGAAAAATAAGTTTATTCCAACTTCCAAAGTTCCCATAGTCTATAGCAGTCTCAACAATGTTAAGTATCAAAAATTGAAAGTCTCTTGTGAGGGTCATCCAAACACTTAACTGTAATCCCCTTTAAAATCAAAATAAAAAAAAACTGATCACATATCTCCAACAACACATTACCATTCCAAAACTTTATAGTTAGGAAATACTGGACAAAAGCAAAGACCACAAACCAACTCCAAATTCTGCCTCTCCGTGTCTGATATGAAAGCACTCTTCAGATCTCCAACTCCTTTCATCTTTATTGACTGCAACAAACTTCTTCCCCTTTGGCAGGTTCCATTCCCTGTAAGCAGCTTTCCTAGGCAGGTATCCCACAGCTCTGAAATCTCTGATATCTTGGGGGTATCTAGTGCAATTTCAACTTTACAGCTTCTTGTTCCAGTGTCAAGATCCACACATGATTTTCTGGGCTCCTCCAAAGGGGTTGGGTCACTTCTCCAGCTCTGCCCTATGTAGCCCCTATGTAGCACTCTAGGTTCTACTTGACTCCACTCCATTGCTGTTCCTGTTCTTGGTGATCATCCCACAGTTCTGGCATCTTTAACTTGCTGGAGTCTTTCACTGCAAGAAGGCTTTACCAATAGCCTCACAAAGGTTTTCTTCTTGGTGCCAAGCCTCAACTTCTTTGCATGACCCCTTCTATCCTGGGCTGTCAACTGCAGCTGAGGTTGTAACTTCACCAATGGCCTCCCCTGTCCTCTCAAAGCCTATACCTACAGTGACACACTTCTTCCAATAAGGTCACACTTACTCCAACAAGGCCATTCCTCCTAATAATGCCACTTAGTCCCTGGGCTAAGCATACTCAAACTACCACAGTATTAATTTCTAGGGATCTTTTTTAAAGCTTAATATTGGTATTGCTTGTTGGACAATTGTTAGGCATTCTCTTAAAAGAGTAATACAAAGTTTCAGTTTATCTAAACATTTAAAGCTATATTTTTAGAGGAAAGAATAGAATCCCTCAGCTCATGCTAAATTGGAGGCAGATGTATTTTGCGGTATTATTAACAGTAGATTTCAAGTTCTTCCTTTATGCATAACAGGTAAGAGAAAAAAAGAAAAGTGCCTTCATCTAGAGTCCTGTTGAAAAAAACGAAACAGGGTCATCATAATGAGTGTTTCAAAGTTTAGTAGAAGGTGTGCAATATATCCTCAATTGCCTAACTTTAAGCTTATTTTCTTTCTTTTATCTTTTGTTGTTGTTTGTTCTTGATATTTTATTTTAATTCTACCTTCCCTTGCTTCTCTCCAAATCCTCTTTTATATTCCTCCCTGCTGTCCTTCAAATTCATGGCCACTTATTCTACTAATTGTTATTGTATGCACATTAGTAGTTTTATAGATAGATAGATAGATAGATAGATAGATAGATAGATAGATAGATAACTAGATAAGTCAATATAATGTTACTTGTATGTATGTTTTCAGGGCTGATCAGCTGACACTGGACAATTAGTGTGATATTCCCAGGGAAGGGCCACCTCTCTCACTCTTAGTTTGACTCAGTTGCCTGTAGTTCTTTGTGTAGGCATGAGGCCTTGTTAGCCTTTCCCCATACATTTGGCATCTTCACTGGTGTCTTACTTATGATCTCAATTTCCTCTTCTAAATCTTGCTCATACCCCACATATACATTTTCTCTTAATTTGTAGTCTGCCATGAATAATTTAAACAGTTTACCAGTTTACCTTGAAACTTAAAGGAAGGGCATTGTAATTTAGACTCTTATTTTTGATGTAAGGAGAACTGTGGCATTCTTGGACTTAGAATGATCTGTTAGCCCCATTTTTTACAGTGTTCTCCTACCTACAAGTGTTGTAACTTTATTGTACCTCTTGAAAATATTTACTTTAGCATATGCTATTGATATACAAATAAGGTGTAGTAATATGCTATGTATTAATGGTATGGATGAAAATAAATGTTTACCTGTTTGTTCAATTTATTTTCTTCCCTTGATTATAACACACCTAATCTGAGTTCATGTCTCTGATCTTTGAGAAATATTACTATTCAATTAGTAACATTTTAAAGTTAATTGATGATATCCTTTATTAAAATATAGTCTCTCCAAATGGATAAGAAGCTAGATGTCTTCAGGAGGGAGTTAGTGAATGTTCAAGGTATCCCTCTCTTTTGGAGCACTGCTGAGCAATGGTCCCAGGTGGAGTCATTTGAAGCCCGACCTGATGACATTTTGATCTCCACCTATCCCAAATCTGGTAAGAACTTTTAATTTTTTCACTATAGACAGTTAGACAATAATAACCCATACTCCCAAGCCTGATTGCCTTCAGCTATTTGTCCAACATAGGCTGAATTTTTCTAACATGTTAAGGAGGATTGAGGCTTGCTGGGGTAATGTTGCCTCAGATTACATAGCTTCACATTCACTTCTGAAATGCCAGCAGGTATCCTATGAATTTACTTGAACTCACAATCAGTCAAACTTCCTAAGTAATATATACTCTAATAGCAACTTTTCTCCATATTTCTACATAATTTCCTAAGGGAAAAAACAAACAAACTAGAATTTAGTATACTCTGATTTGGCATGATCAAATGAACCCCACATGATTACAAGGTCTTAGGAATTGAATAAATATATTGTATGACACTTTAGTATAAAAATAAAGAGGTGGTTTGGGCCAATTGTTCTCCTTTCTCTCATTTACTTTCATTTTAATTGATTTTCCAAGTTATCCAACAAATTATTGAGTTTAGTTGTAACACTGCCATACATATTTATCATTTCTCGTGTCTGGTAACCATCAAAAAGTGTAGACAATCATTTCATTCATTAAAGTGTTATAATATAGTGTATTTTACTGTTTCTGTTATCATTATCAGTAGATAATGATATAATTATCATAGTTTTTCAGTAGAAATGCACCACTCACCGGATAATCAAACAACATATGCTGTTGAATATGCAATGTTCTCATATGATTTACGTAGTTTTTCAAGGACTGGTGAGACAAACTATCATACTTGTCAGAGTGAATCACTGTACTAAGCTCAAATGGACTCTATTGTATGTAGCATTGCAGGATAAAGTTCTTCATGGTCTCTTTTCATACTTCATTACATGTTGATCATTTTTATCTGATATTCCCTTCAAGTCTAAGTTCTAATGGTTTTTTAAAAAATATTGATAGGAAATATTTGAGCTGATAATTTCATCAAAGTTGCCTATTCCCTCTGAGTATTCTCCTTGGGGATTCAATTCAAATGAGTTTTAGAATATTTTGATTTAAATCAAACCATTTTGGAGTAGGATAAAGGATGTGGACATAAAAACACATTGCTTGTTTGTGTGTTTGTTTCAGATATTACAAAACACCTCTACCTCTCTTGACTTTCTCATGTTACTTTCAACAGAGATATTTAATTTCTTCCATTTTCATCTTAGGGACAACTTGGATCAGTGAAATACTGGATTTGATCTATAACAATGGAGATGCAGAGAAATGTAAAAGGGATGCAATCTACAACCGAGTACCATTCATGGAGCTTATAATACCTGGAAAAACAAATGGTATTTTCTCAGAATATTCATTTTCACTGTAGGAATAAATACACATGTGTTCTTAGTAATTGCAAAGGAGTCAGGAGCAACAATAATACAGAAAGAATAAACACTATGAAATCCTAAGTGTCTAAAGGAGAAATCAGAATTTAGTTAAGTTCCATTTAGTCAAAGTTAACATCTACATCTTGATCTAGCTTAAATCCCTCAATATATGGAAGTCTATTCTTTAGTTATTGCATCATATTACATGTGACATATATATATATATGTGTGTGTATATATGTATATATACATGTGTGTATATATATATAGTGAAAAATATTATGGGAATACATTTCTTTGTATTTTTTTTAAAAAACTTGAAGACATAGAAATGGATATTAGGTCATAATTCTGTCATGGAGTTTGAACATGAGAAAGAGAAATTTGACTTTTATCCAATTTTTTCATATTGTAAATGAAATAGAAGGATGAAGAGAAACCTGGAGACTGGTTCAAAGCTGCTCTTTCTGCTCCATCTTGTGTTATAAACAAGGAATGTTTTTACAGACAGATGCAGAGATCATTTTGCTCTCATACTTACAAAGAATGAACGAGCCCGTTTAACCATGACTTTTTACAATTTTTATCCTCAGAGATTTTAGGAAGATATGAAGCTGTTGGTCCATTTAGCCAACATATCAGAACAAAGAAAAGGAAAAAAAGAACTTTATTAAGCCATTAATGATTAGAATATCTTAGGCTGAATTGGAAATAAGCTGTGTGAGTCTTAAAGTGTAATTCCCTTTGTTAATGTGTATGTTTGTAGGTGTTGAAATACTGAAAAATATGCAGTCTCCTCGACTAGTGAAAACTCATCTTCCTGTTCAGCTGCTTCCTTCCTCATTCTGGAAAAATGACTGCAAGGTAGCAAGTGAATAAAATCTTTGTCTTTCCATTTCTTTTGTTCATTTTGAGTTTTTTAATATTTATATATAATTACAACATTGTCACTTTCCATTTCCTCCCTCTAAGGCCAACCATATACTCCTCATTCTCTTTGTCTGTCAAATTATTGCCTTTACTCCTTCATCTGCTGTTTTACACACGCATACACACACACACACACACACACACACACACAAATGCAAAGATACACACACAAGTGAGATCAAGGAAGAATTTCAAAACTTTTCATTCAGTTCTTTCATACTGTAAATGAAATAAAAAGAAAGCCTGGACATTGTGTTCATACAAGGTCAAGGTACCCTGATATGGCCAAGGAATTAAATCAGGCCAGATTGCAGGATCTGCAACACAACTGAGGCTGTGCCAATTTTTTTAGAGCAATCAGATTTTTTTTTATATCTTTATCAGAGACAGAATACAATGGAAAATTCCAGGATCAATACAGTTAGTGGTGCTAGGATACAATGATGCCTACAAGCAACACAGGGTACAAAGGATTGATGTCAAAGACCAATTTCCCTGCCAAGTTTTCATGCTTCCTTGACTACTCAGGGAACACACAGAGAAACAAAGTGGCCTGAAAACTTCACTGCCTGAGGGAAAACAACTCAAGAATTCAGTACACTGTGCCTCAGTAGCCACAGACTCTAACCTGCCAAACATATGACACAGGCCTCTCAAGGCAGCTCAGCCAAGCACAAAGCCATGGCTTCCCACAATTCCCCATTTTATGTTTTAATTTCAGGATATGCTATTCAATCCTTAAAGCAGATATGAAGGACCAAATTTTCTCAAGATTTCCTAGTATAAGAGGCAAAAATCTCCCAGCTACACTTCTATGAACCATTGTTTCATTTAGAAGTACAACCAGAGACAGAGAAATAATGAGCAAAAAAATCTTTGCCAGGTTTTGTGTAACAATGGAAGAAGGGATTTATCTAACTTAGAATGCTTAAATGATCGTGTAACCATAATTGTTCAAGAAACAATAAAATTAGCAGTGAAGCCACCAAGATCTGAGTCATTGACCTAAACAGGAATTTGATTTTTTTCCAGTTATCAAAGTGCAATGCAAGTTGAAAAGGAACATAAGCCCCTTATCTTTCATCATTAACAGATGCATTTAACAAATACAATGTAGCAAAAAAACAGCAATTCTGTAGTCCCATCCTTCCCATGGGATTTTGTTAACTTATGTTCAGTCACTAGTTTCTTCATCTGAATCAGGGCTGGAAGGCAGACTTTATACTTCATGGCTCAACAACTGTTACCCCATTTTCTCTCTTCTCTATGGGGGGAGTCTTTGTAGATACTTGGATACATATTTTGAAGAGAATGTTGTATACTATGCCTGAGTCACTTTTAGATTGTTTCTCATTCTTAATCTTTTCATTTGTCTTTCAACTGCTTTTAAAGAATTGATATTCATATAATACCAAAACAGACTGAAATTTATATGAAGTGACAATTATACATAATTATATAAATTAATTAATGAGTATTAATAATCACATATGGCAGATTATAAGTCTATTGGCAATCTAGCATAATGTATAAATGATATTTTATTAACTATATATGATTTATAATTATATAGATTCATACATTTATGATTTTATTTTAATAAATTTTCAAATACAACATCTAGGAAAATAGTACAAAATCCAAGAATTGAGCTTCATGAGTAATGAATTTATTCATTACTTATGAATTTAAGATTTAGGAAGTAACCATATAATGAAACTCAAAGTACTTATGGTCAGCACCCCAAAGTTTTAGTTGCATCAAACATTTATCTAGTCAGTAACTTTTTGGGTCTCACATTAAGTAACTTTGCCTGTTTGCCCTGTAATTATAAACTATGAATATTGTGAAGTTTATTTTCATTTTTCTCAATACATATGTGAAATTGATTTCTTTGTATAAATGTGTTTGTTCTATTACATTAAGAGAAGCAGGCAAACTACCTTTCTAGACACACAATTCTCAGATCCCATCCTAATCATCTGAAACATAAATGGTGGAAATGAAACCCAAAAGTTTAAAATTAAACCATAGCAGATTTAAATTTAATTCAGATTAAAGTTTGAGGATGAATAACATACATCATCAAAAATATGTGACTCCTTCAGAGTTTACTTATAAAGATACTGTTGATATATGGTTGAATTTCTGCTAGTTGTCAGTCATAGAAACAGTGTTGTTTTGCATAATATATGTTTTTTAGTGTATAGATGCATGCTTTCTCTTGGCTACATATTTAGGAATGGAATTCCTGAAACCTAAGGTAACTCATTTGTATGGTTGATATTTTAAAATAGTACTTGAATTATTTAAAGTGTTGATGAGCAATGGTAACTAAGTTACTCTATACCTTCATTAACATAAATATAGGTAAAACATTTTGATTGATACTAATAGGTATTCAGGGGATTATTTTGTACTTCCTTAATGACTAATTAGATGTGTGCCTTTAATATAGCTTATTGACTACTTAGCTATCTTCACTGAGTTATCTCTTCTTTTCCCTCATTTACATTGGGACTTTCTTCTTTTTCAGAGAGAGAAGGGAAGAGAAGGGGGAGGGAGAGAGGGAGGGAGAGAGGGAGATAGAGAGGGAG
>NW_022196905.1:79920518-80017699 GCF_008632895.1 Mastomys coucha | reverse complement strand
AGAGAGAGAGAGAGAGAGAGAGAGAGAGATCTTACAGTAATGAATATCAACCAGAGCCTAGAAGGGTTATGGTTTATTTTTAGGAGTTTGTGGAGACATCCTCAAAGCATCTGCTCTGTTCTAAAGCCAGTCAAACACATCTTGAAAAAGGTTACAGACCATGTTGATAGATGCTTTTTGGCTTATTGTCCCAGTGTATTGAAATTGAAATAAGAAATAAGTAGTAATATTTACAGGGCTTAATGTTTATAATGAAATTTATAAGCTACAGCTTTCAACCTACATCCCTTCCAAACCTATTTCTGTCCACTCCTTCCTACCCTTGTCCATTTCCAAGCTTAAACAGGCTACTATCTGTGACTTGAGAATATAAAAGTTCTCACTTTGTCTATCAGTTGAAAGAGAAGGAAAATCTAATCATAGCTTCCTGAAGGTCTCTTTCTGCACTTAATTTCCTAGGAAACATATTCACTTCATGCATAGTTAAAGTTCAAATGTAAAGTTAATTTGAAGAGAGGTAGGCACTAGGTATTTCAGTAAATGAGTGTTACAAAACATTTTTCTGAGGAATTCCCCCCCCCTTTCTGTTCATAATGTTTGAATGTGGGTTTCTGTACCTGTTCCCATCTGCTGCCAGATGAAACCTCTCTGATGATGACTGGACAAGGTACCAACTTATAACTATAGCAGAATATCAATTCATTGATTATTTTTCTCCTTTTGTCAGTGGTGTTTGGTTCTATCCTAGGACTCAGAGCTACCCAGTCTCAGGTTCCTGGACCTCCAGGCATCATAGAGCACAGGGTCCCTCCTGTGGTATGGCATTAAACAAAACATTGGTTGGCGACTCCTACAAGTTATGACCAACCATTGACCCAGCACATCTTGCTGGCCAGACAGGTTGTAAATTGGGGATTTTGTGGCTGGGTTGATGTCCAGGTTTCTCTTTCCATAGCCTGCAGAATACCTCCTCATACCAAAGACACTAGCGCATAGGCATGAAAGTTCTAGGTCTTAATTTATAATTATCTTTCATATTTCATATTTGATAATCTTTTCAAAGTTTAAAGAGATTGAAGATGTGTCAGAAATGAGGTATGCAAGGAAGGAGTTGCAGAGACTAACTATGGAGCAGAGACTGAAGGAAGGACAAGCCAGCCTAATATAGCTATCTCCTGAGAGGCTCTGACAGTACCTGACTAATACAGATGTAGAGGCTCACAGCCATCCATTGAACTGAGTACAGGGTCCCCAATGAAGGAGTTAGAGAAAGGACCAAAAGAGCTGAAGGGTTTGCAGCCCCTTAGGACGAACAACAATATGAACTAACTAGTACCCTCAGAGCTCCCAGGGACTCAACCACCAACCAAGGTCTATACATGGTGGGACTGATTGTTCTGGCAGCATGTGTATAGTAGAGGATTACAAAGTCGATCATCAATAGGAGGAGAGGCCCTTGGCCCTGTGAAGGTTCTGTGCCCCAGTGTAGGGGAATGCCAGGGCCAACAAGTGGGAGAGGGTGGGGTGGCAAGCATGGGGATGGGGGAGGCAACAGGGGTTTGTTCTTGCTGTTTTTGTTTGTTTGTTTGTTTGTTTTTTGGAGGGGAAACTGGGAAAGGAGAAATCATATGACATGAAAATAAAGAAAATATCTAATAAAAAATCAAAATGCAAAAAAAAAGAAATGAAGGATGAACTTTTGTGTATTAAAACAATATATAATTGTGAATGCACTATGTTGGACATATGCATACAAATAACATGACTGGAACTGTAAAGGATAAATAAAAAGACAGCCATGTAAGCAATAGTTAAAAACTATTCAATTACAAAATTAAATCCCAACCTTTCATTCACCCATACAGATGATCTATGTGGCACGGAATGCCAAAGATGTGGCTGTTTCTTACTATTATTTTTACCAAATGGCGAGAATACACCCAGAGCCTGGCACCTGGGAAGAGTTCCTCGAGAAATTCATGGCTGGGCAAGGTGGGTCCTAGTTTTCCTTTAATTATGATTTCAATACTAATAGGTTTTTTCCAAGGCAACATAAATTTTAAAATCTAAGTCATATGTTTATTACAAAATTAATTTTCATCAAGCAATCTACTAATATACGGGGGAGAGTAAAGATAAAGAAAACATGTTCCTTTTGTCTTTGGAGGAACTTTTGGTTAATTTGTGATACCTATAGTTTCTAGTTCTGGGTTTCAACATTTCATAATTTATGAATGGCTACTGGCAATTTATTTAACAGCTTTCAAATCTCAATGCCTATGTTGTATTATCTTAATTATGTGCCTATTCCTTGGATTCTGTTCTTTAGCATTCAAAACTCTTCAGTGACTCTTCCTTTAATGAGCATACAGTTTCCTTTTCTATCTAATGATAGCAAATGTAGGGGAAAAAATCCAAACAGACATTTAAGCCTCCATATAAACTTCCTCTTGGAAACAAATCTGTGTAGGTGACAAGCAGCATAGACTTAACACCTGTCATTTCTTGAAATATTTATGTGCTTGTGGTATCACTGTCATTGTCATTGTCAAAGGCTGAAGGTTACTCAGAAGAAAATGTACTCTACCCTTCCCAGTCATTTTGTGACTTCCCATTTATGTCATCTTATTTATTTACAACTTCCTCTCCTCTGAACTTACACATCACTTATTTTTTGACAGTCAGACTCTACAGCCTTATTTTTGTTGTCTTAGTTATATTTATCAAATGATATTAGTTTTTAAAAGGTCCAATAACAAATTATCATATTGAGTGACCTACAAATCCTAGGGGACAGTGCTGTATTTTTTTGTACAGACTTTTTCCTTAAACTGTGCAGGGCTAAGTGTGCATGGTTGTTTTTGCCATGGTGTGTCTGTCTTAACTTCTTTATATGTAAAGGCATTTGTTATAATCAGAAACAAATTTTTCCTACTTTAATAAGGACCTTTCCTCTAAGTACAATTTCATTATCAGGTATGAATTATGGACATTGCAATATATAGGTTTTGGGGAAACATGATTCACCTAGTAACGGAATAACTTTTTTTTTTTGAAGTAGATTTCAAATTCCATGAGAAAATAACAGATAACCATGACTTAAAGAGATATTTATCTATTTCTACTTCATGTAAACAGTTTTTTAATTTTACATTTCATCATTAACTTTAGTGAGCTTTGGTCCCTGGTATGATCACGTGAAGGGCTGGTGGGAGAAAAGGAAAGAATACCGGATCCTTTACTTGTTTTATGAAGATATGAAAGAAGTAAGTAGATACTTCAATTCATTTTAAACCTATAATTTAACTTATTTGCATATTTCTTTCTTTTCTTCCTAATTTATAAGCATAGCTAATTTACTTTTAACTCTGGTTCTGTCATACAGTATGAATTAATTCAAATCCACCATGTTGCTATTGATTATCCAATTATTGGTAATAGTAATAAGATCTTTGAAAATATCTGTGTGATTCTATGTATGTGTTAAAATAGCTTACTAGCTCCTAAACTATAAAATCATTAAGATAATTGTAGAGTCTGGCCTTATTTAATCCCTTTATGTTTGTCCAGGCTCTTTTTGTACCATTTTTCCTTTATTCACTGAGTCTCCATTAAAAAAAACATGGCTGGGCAAGGTGGGTCCTAGTGTTCCTTTAATTATGATTTCAATACTAATAGGTTTTTTTCCAAGGCAGCATAAAAAACTGTTCATTTTAACATTATATCACTAGTACATACCAACTAAATTCCATGAGGCATATTGTCTCTCAAAACTGAAGTCTCACAAGGAAAACTGTAATTAAACTTAATCAGCTCTGAGTTTTGGTAGGCTTGACTCAGCTGATGTTTCTTAGATTTCTATCAAATCCTTTATGATGGATAAACCATCTCTGGTTTTAGAATCCAGTTCTATATTTATATGGAATTCACCTCATTCTTCTGCATGTTTCTTTTTTTGCATAGTCAAATTCTCAGCTGCTCTTATACAATAAGTCGAGTTTATACTAGTCACAATGATTACTACTACATAGTGCCCATGTTATGGGCTTTTAGGGAATGAGGAACCCTACATATGGGTATTTATTTGTTTATATATTAATTTTCATGAAAACTCTTATTTAGGTTGCCAAGATGTTGTCAAGACAATGAGGTTTAGTCCCCTCAGATATGGAGGACGATTTACGTAGTTGGCATAGAAGATATAGAATTACACTAGAATTAAAGATTCTCTGTACCATTAGATCACCCTCAGATATTTTCATTTTTAATTTAATAATTTCATCCTTATCATCATGATTTCCCCTTCATTTACATATGAATGACTTGGTCTATGAATGCCACAACTCTCTTACTTTGCTTCCATTTTCATACTCATAATATGTAGGTATTAGAGGTCATAGAATCTGTTTTTCACTCCTAGAAAATTCTTGAGATATATAATCTATATTTGGTGGTATATTTAAAAAACAAGATGATTGCTGATATTCCTTAACTAAAATAGCAACTTACTTTATTACTATCCAGTATCCTGCAAATTCATTATATTTTTAAATATTAATATTGAGAATTAATCCAATCAGTTTTTTTTAATTTCATGAAATAAACACTACTCTTGCTCTTAGCTTATGGTGGGTGCATTGAATGGCCAAAGAAATCACTTTGCTTTTCCAAAAAGTATCATAAAACCACCCAAATATCTCTCCCACTAGTTAAGCTTGAAAAGGACCTTACTAAGTGCATTCCTTTCTTGTGACTAAATATAACTGAAATGATCCTTTTCCCCTTTATCATTTCAGGATCTAAAGTGTGAAATTCAAAAATTATTAAAGTTTCTAGAAAAGGATATACCAGAAGAAACTGTAAATAAAATCCTCTACCATAGCTCTTTCAATGTTATGAAGGAGAATCCTAGTGCAAATTACACCACAATAATGAAAGAGATGATGGACCACTCTGTGTCTCCTTTCATGAGAAAGGGTGAGAAAAGCACAAATTCATTTTTGCATATTTTCTGATCACATCGTGGAAGGTATAAGTAATCACAGAGATGTGAAATTGTAAGAAATTAGAAGCAATTAAGTATGCTTAATAAAGGGAAATTCAAAAGTAGAAAAACATTTTTTTAGAATACTGTATTTTATCTTATATTATTTCTGGAATTTTACAGTTCAAATATCTCTAATTGAGATGAAAAATAGGTGTCTAATTGTGACTTCTACATTATTGTGGAATATTCTGTGAAATATAATGTAAGCAAATATTCCTTCAGCATGGCCTGTCATATCCTCCATAAGGATATGGTGCTTTAAATATATGGAAGGCTCAGTACATAAAGTACATAAATATGCTTAATTACATTCACTCCAGTAATTTCCGATCTTGTTTGATAATAAATTGTTTTCTCCTAAGTCATCATTTGACCCTGTAAACTAAAGCTTTCAATTGAAAAGTGCTCTTTATCCTTTGATACCAAGGCCTTAACAGCCTGAACATTAGAAATGAGATGGTCAGGCAGGGTTTCCTTCAGTGGCATTTCTTTAAGATACTTAGGAAGCATTATTTTTTTAACATACGATACTTGTAAAATCTATGGAAGTTAAAAGGCTAAGAAGTAGGTCCAGCAATTAGATCTGGTTGGAGTTGAAGGTTACAGTTATGATGAATATCAAAACTTAAAGACCAAAGACATTCAAATTGTTAACTCAAATTCCTATTAGACAGATATTTAATAGTAATCCCAAGTGCTTTTGCATTTTTTTTACAGGCATTTCAGGTGATTGGAAGAATCAGTTCACTGTAGCCCAGTATGAGAAATTTGAAGAAGATTATGTCAAGAAAATGGAAGAATCCACACTGAAGTTTAGATCAGAGATCTAGGGAGTGTTTGCTTCTCCTCAGTCTCCTTTGTCAGGCACCAACGTTAGAGAAAAGGCACAATCATGGCTCAGTAAAAGAAATGTTTATATTATTTTTCAATATTTACTAAAACTCATGCTCTTGAAATGTACAAATATCAGGTAATAATTCTCTCCTAATTATCTTCCTTACCAAAGGTTCATACAGTAGTTTCCCTTTTACTTTCTGTTATCAAAATAATACCATTTTAAGAGGCTTTATAACATATTTTTGGGTTCAATTCCTAATAGCTTTTTGTCTATCTAGAGGCCTCCTAGAGGAAGATTACGTTTCATCAACTAATTCAACTTCATCTGTGGTTATTTTACATTTTAAAATATTATGTCTTTAACATTGCCAAATTATTTAAATTCATTATGTCAGAATATTCCATTTCCCCTTATGTCTAATTTAGAAATATTAAATTTTAATGAAAAAAATCAATGGTACCCATTTTATAGGATTTAAATCAAGAAAATTAGAGATCTATTTTTTTTTGTCCTTCATTTCATATATTGAAGCTATTATGAAACTTATTACAGAAAATGTTGAGGCTTGTTCAAAATATTCTAAATTACTATTCTATTATCTATTTTATGTCCATGTAACATCACTTCTGAAATGAAAACTCTTTACAGTAAATTAATTTCCACAATCTCTCTTCTTTATTTGGTTTGGTATCACATCAGGGTCATTTTGTTCCGTCTGGAATTCTCCATTCCTGAATGAGATAAATACTCATTTTTGAACTATCAAGAGATGTGAATTCAAAACACTTTACATTTGTCTTCAGGAACTAATGTTTAGTGAAAAATGAAAATGTAAAAATAAATGAATAACGTATTATCAATAACGTATGATGCCATTCAATAAATAACATTCTTGACATGAGATAATTGATGAAGTGGACAGCCAGTTAATGGTAGCATAATTTAATGAAGAACCTTAAAGGGCATGAGAGGAGTCATAGAATAGCAACCTGGACAATATTGCTGTTGACCAAGTAGTCTATAATGTATTAATATCCTGGTGATAATAAAATGTTATAGGTTTACCAGATGTTACTACTGGAGAAAATGAAGTTATAATTTCTTACCATTTCATGCTGATTGCCTCTAATTTTTACATTATGTTTAATGAATGTCTTACTAATTTTAAATTTTCTAAAGCCAAGATAATTTTAAGTAACAACAGTAATGACTGTCTAAAATAAAATGCCCTTAAATAAAGTAAACAATGACCTAATTTAAAATGTTTCTAAGGCTACTTATACAGGTAAGTGCTGAAGGGAAGACCCACAACTAAAGACATCAGTTAAGTACCGTGTACTTGAGTATGTTCAAGGCTTGATGGAGCTTGGGGGTAAAATGGCGGTGAATATACACTTCTGCTCCTTATCATTGTCATAATATTCTAGGAAAAAATACTTATTTCTAAGGAACTCACTTGACTAAAAGCCACAGTGATGGGCTCATCCTCATAAAATTCATTCTTTTTATATTTTCTACTGTCTGAAGTAGTTAGTTTGGTATAATAGTGGAATGTTTTTTCAAAGATTCTATTTTCTGTCATTTAGAAAACAATGGCATTTAGAATTGAAGCAAGTTCCCATAGAAGGATGGATCTTTGCTTTGAACCAGCACTTGAGTGTTTATTAGAGTTTACTCTATAACCAAGATTCATAGATACTGGAGTCATGAAGTGGAATAGAACTACTGCTCATTGTTGTTGCCAATGTCTGCCTAGCAAAGGTTTTGCTTCCTACCATGAACTTGTGCTTTATACTAAGAAATTTTACTTTCAGAGAAAGGAGTCCTTAACAACAACAACAAAGATATAAAGTTCAGAGTGGCATGCATTTACGTTGAAAGCATGGGTATATAAAGCCACATTTCATTGCCTACAAGTATGAACTTCTCAAAAATATAAGGAAAAATACAACAAAATTAGTTATGAATGTGTGAAGAGCTACAGAAACAAAATCAACAGAACTGCCCTGAGTATATTTCTGGTTTTGTTTAATCAGAATTTTAAGCAAATGCTATGGCTTTCTTAAATTCCTATCTCTTTGTAATGCAACTTGGCAGTGAGTTAATGTAATTCACTAGATTTGTAAGGTTGACATTACCATATTTAAGTTGTAGGAGTCTTGTAAAGGATGGGAAATTGTCAACAAAGTCACCTATTCTGGGAAAAGAGTGAGTAGATTTTTAGGCTAGCCTCTGCGGCACCGTTGCATCAGTTTAAGTGAAAAGTCATCTCGTGAATGTTAACCTTGATTTTCAAACTTAATCGGATCAAGATGTCTAGAAGATTAGTAGGACACCTATTTGGGTGTGAAACATAATATGAAAGAATGAGATAGCTAGCTTGTAGATAGAAGTTGTGTTATTCCTGCATGGTGGTGTCTGTTGATGATGGCGTCTGTTGATTGGCCCATCACCACCAAACTCCAGGTGCTTTAGGATTTCAACAGGAACTCATCCTGATGACTTTCCAGTGAGCTTCTTTTAGAAGGATGGCATCTGTGCATTCTTAGCCCTCTCCAGAATAAGTGTTCAGTAAAACTTTAAGTCTAGTAGGCAGGTGTTAGCCTCTGCTATTGATAGACTCATAATACCCTCTCGTTAACGCTATCTCTTTGATCTGCTTCTCAAGATGCATTCCTCACAATTTCTTATGTATCTATGTCCCATCAATGTTTGTCTGATCTACAGCCCCTTTTCTGACCTGAGCAGGGATAACAATAGCTATCTTCCTGTAGTGTCTTGTATAATACTGAATGGAAAATTTCTAACTTGTATTTGATTAATATTACCATGGTATATGTATGTGTGCATGCCTGCATGTAGGTGCACAAACCATCTGTTAGCCTGAAGTCCATGAAGGCCTCAGATCCCCGAGAGCTGGGGGTATAGGAGGCTGTTAGTCACCCATTGTGGAAGCTGGGAACCAAACACAAGTCTTCTGGAAAAGCAACAATTGCCCTTCATCTGTATTCATCAGCTCCAAATATATACTTTATAAACACTGGACTTTTAAGGTTAAAATCTTTTATGTAGGATGTCTAGTTTAAAGTACAGAGTTGATTTTATGTTCCTCAGCTTCCAAAACAAGTTCATAGGGCTGACTACATTCTCTACACCTGGATTTTACCCACTCACTGTGCTACAGAATTCCTGGAAGGTTTCTTCAAAGGTATTTTAATACAAGAAAATAATGAAGTGTCTAATTCAGCTGAAGCTTATACTTTATGCACAAACATGTACTTACTGATATTTGAAAAATGAAAATTGTTAAGTTTTGCCATTTTTCATACAGGGGAATAAGAACTATGTTACAAATTATGTTTATATTATAAAGTGCACATGTTGTCAAATAGAGCTGAGAATTACCCAGCCATTAAATCAAGTTTTCTGATACTTCATTGAGATATCTAGATTGTATTCTTTTCTGTGTCTCTTATTCTGCTTAAGAAAACCAGCAAAGTTCTAAGCAGTCATCTAAAGAAGTGTGAATAGGAGATAGTATCTGAAAATTTTTTCTTAAATGTTACTGTTCATTTTACATACACTTCTTGCAATGTGGATATAAGCCTGCAACAAATGACACCAATATTCTGGGATGCTCAGAACTCTATAAACAATGCTCATATAGTTTGGGCATTTGAAGGCAGGCAGGACACCCATTGCCATGGTCCTTTATCTACTAGGCACAATGATTAGTATTTTCACTAGAATGAAGTGCTAGGGTGTTTGTGAGTCATTGGAGTGTAGATCATCACATCATATGCTGTTAGAAAATGTCAGGGGCTTGCAACTCCATAGGAAGAACAACAATACCAACAAATCAGACACCCCCCATAGCTCCCAGGGACTAAGCCACCAACCAAAGAAAGGAGTATACATGGCTCCAGCTGCATATGTAGCCGAAGATGGCCTTGTCAGGAATCAATGAGAGGAGAGGTCCTTGGTCCTATGAAGGTTCGATAGATGACCCAGTGTAGGGGAATTGAGGGTGGGGAGGCAATTGTGGGTGGGTGGGTGTAGGAACCCCCTCATAGAAGCAAAGAGAGTGGGTATATGATAGGAAGTTTCTGAGAGGGGAGGGAACCGAGAAAAGGGATAACATTTGAAATGTAAATAAAGAAAATATCCGATAAAAAAAGAAAAACTACAAAAAAAAAAAAATGTCAGGGGCTGGAGAGATGGCTCAGTGGTGAAGAGCACTGACTATTCTTCCAGAGGACCCAGGCTCAATTCCTATCACCCACATGGTACATCACACAGGTCTGTAAGTACATTAGAAAAGGACCCAACACCTTCTCAAAGACATATACACACAGGCAAAACACGAATGCACATAAAATAAAAATAAATAAATAATTAAAAATGCCAACCCTACTTTAAGAACTCATTGATCAATATGACAGAAACAATGTTACCATTTTACATTTTCCGGTCTTCCTGCTAATATAGTTGCTCTATGAGTTCTTCAAGATGTTTGTCATCCTGCTTAGCTTTGATAACCCTAACGAAGTTACAGTAACCATCGCATCACAGTATCAGAAAGAGATGTTTGCCTCAATATTGAACATGGGTTTCTACATTCAGGAACCCTGTTTGTGTGAAAATACACTTGCTCACTAATTTCACTAGGGGGCGAACTTTCACCATATCCTGATGTCAAGTGGCAGATTGAGTCTAAATGTTTGCTGAAGATTTGTGAGCTTTGGCTGGAACAAAGTGGAAAAGACACAGACAGGAGCATTTGTTGTGTTTCTAAACATCTACAAGGTCCACATGTCACATGAGTCCAGCTTTGACTTTTCTAAGGTCCATTATAGCAACCTGTACCATGAAGTAAACTAGGTCAGTCTCAATCTCAAAATAGGAAAATTTCTCCCCCTCCTCTCTCTCCCTCTCCCTCTTCCTCTCCCTCTCTCTCCCTCCCTCCTTCCCTCCTTCCTCTTCCTTTTCTCCCTTCCTCTTTCTCTTCCTTTTCTCCTTGTCTTTCTCCCCCTACTCTTCCTCTTTTTCTCCCTTCTCTTTCCCCCCTTTCTCTTCTCTTTCTCCTTCCTTCTCTTGTCCTCTTTCTCTCTTCTGTGACAGACATATATATATGTATATATATATATATGTATATATATACATGTATATATATGTCACACTAATAATAACTTACAGATACAAATATAAATATCCATTTAACACAAATTACATCAGCGCTCCACTATTGCTTACGTCTTACATATTGACATGTTATAACCTGGTTTTCAGTTCCAGACATAAATCTTTTGGATGAGCAGGCCTTAAATCCAAAGAGAAAGTGTTTGGTCCCTTTCCATGTAGTCATTCTACTACTGCACCAGTGGATAAGTTTTGCCTGGTCTGTCTTCACAGAAGCATCTGGAATCCATGGGTGACTAAAATATTTGACAATTTTCCCTAGCAGTAGGTAGTAGGAAAGCTAGCCAGGGAAAATATTTATCACATTTCCAGCTTGTTTTCTCTATGTCCTGTAGGCAATGCGTGTAATCTCTTCAGGCATAGCATCTTACCATTTAGTTGTGGTGAGCAACCAACAGGAATAGCAAATTGTTTGGAGAAACATCAGGCTTCTCCCTCACCAACAATTTGTAGAGCTGGTATCCCACCTTAGCACTGAGATTTTTCTTAAAAATCGATGTTTTCTAAGAGCAACTTTGTTCACTATGCAGGTAGTTGAAAGAACATTTTCCAAGCAACACTTCTCATTCTTGAAGTGCCTTTAAAGGAATGGTGGCAGTAAACAATGGCTTACACACTGAAGTACATTAGAATGACTGACAACATTCAGGTGCTCTTATTTGTTTTATAAATCCTTCAAAGTCATGACTGTTTGTGAGCATTGGTTCAACACAGATATAAACTTCTTAGTTAATGATCCTAGTGGCTTCTCTCTGCTCAAGGCACAGAATTCCCAGAATATGAAAAATTCAGTCCATTCACTCACACAGTCTGTTTTAGGATAAGATACCGTGGGCTTAGAAGGAGTAAGGAGTTGTCATCTTATTACAGGCTTCGTAAGGCTGTCAGCATACTCTCAGGCTGTATGATAGAGGACTCTCCCCTTAGCTTGGGGACAAGTGGGTAGTGGAGTGTTTAGATTTAATCATTGTTTTGAATAAAACAACATATCCCTTTAAAATAATTTTTTTTTAAAAAAAAAAAAAAGCTAATTTCAGTGGCATCACTAGTAGCTGTGAAACCTGAATCCTCCTCACTTTTCACAGGATGACACTCGCAGAATTTGCCCCATGATTATTCTGGACTTCAGTGCATGATTTTTGTGTTGATTGAATCTGTGTGCCATTTGCTTTTGTTTATATGAGAAGGAAGGTTGGGTCAAATATTTTTCTCAGTCGCCCTAAGTCTGTAGTTACTGTTGGTAGAATAACAAACACAGAGAAATAATACCTTCTGCCATTCTGGTAGCGTCACAGGGATTTGAAACATGATTCATTGCGACTTACCTATTAATATAAG
Source organism: Mastomys coucha (assembly GCF_008632895.1). Lineage (NCBI taxonomy): Eukaryota > Metazoa > Chordata > Mammalia > Rodentia > Muridae > Mastomys > Mastomys coucha. Next base: position 80,005,277 of record NW_022196905.1, on the reverse strand, counting down.
GACGGGGATTTAATGCAAGCTGATTAAACTCAAGTTCCAAGTGGAAACACAAGACAACTATGCACAGTCTGTTCTAATGGGAACAGCAAAACGCCCATGCTAGGGAACTGAGACTATTCTTTTAAAGCCAGAGGGGGTAAATCTTGTCCTTCTCCAGGAGACAAGGGCTATTTACTTGTTCTCAGTTACAACCCTTCTTTTCATCCACAGACAACTATTTTTCAGAAACCAAGACATTCTTTGATGCCTTATTAAAACACTGTTAGTTTGCATCAAATTCTAATATTTTAGAATACTATATTTGAAGTATGTGGCTTGGATGCTTTAGACTTTCATGTTGGTAGCTTAGGTTATTAGTAGGTGTTAAAGTGAATAACAAATTTGTCTAATAGGATTTTCTTTATCTTAGATTTATAGATGAGCTACCAAAAGAAAATAAAAATGAGAAATCAAAAGTTGATCACATGAGAAAGGCATTTTGTGACTTATGGAATAAAAACTATTCTCTGCAGTAAAAAACAAGAGACGGAACTCCTTAGAAAATCATACAGATGATTAGAGTTGCAGAGTCATTCGGGAGCTGTCCTTTCTGCCCCGTGCGTTTCTGCTCCTCAGTTAGCTATTGCATTTTAATTCATGTTTATAATAGCAAACTCATACTTCTTTTAGATAAAAAGCAACGTGTATAATGTAATCACTTTTCACCGTGGTCAAACTTATCAAAAGAGCTTCTCAAATGAGAGGTGACCGGCAGATTTGAGACATTTCTTGTAGTGCTCTTACCTCTTGTGGGTTTTGTCAAATTTTGTATAAGTTCGTGGAGAAGTTAGGACCCTGGTGATCTACGGCTTCCTGGCTTCCAATCATCACGATGACCTATTCCAGCTGTTGAAACAGTGTGTGTTTGCATGGACTTCAAACCCTTCAAATCTTTGCTGCTTGTAAAGTCACAGACTGCTATGCTTCGATCCATTTTGAACTTTTAAATGTTCTTTCTGGAGCACAGTATGAGGTGCCCTGGCCTTCTCAGGTCACCAACAACTCTGAAGGTTCTCCGCACACAGCAGCAGCCTTTTTGACTGAAGCTGAAATCTGAGCAATAAGATCACAATGTGAAATGAAATTTATTTTTACATTGTTTGCCTTCAAGCTTTTATCCAATATCCATAGAGCTCTGTAGACCTACAAGAGTGTTATTTTGAGCGCTTTTGCAATTTGAATATCTTTTGCATAATTTCTTTTTTTTAATTGTTACTTTATTTATTTGCATTTCAAATGTTATCCCCTTCCTAGTTTCTCCCCCCACAAGCCCCAATCCCCTCCTCCCTGCCCCCTGCCTCTTTGAGGGTGTTCCCCCCACCCACCCACCCACTCCTGCCTCAGCTGCCTAGTATTCTGTATCCTAGGTCTTCAAGCCTCCACAGGACCAATGGACTCCCCTCCCAGTAATGCCAGATAAGGCAATTCTCCATTAATGTCTTACTATGCTGAGGCCATCTAACTTCCAGTATCTGTCTTTAACTCTCTAGATTCAACAGAATGCATTTGAAGCATGCTGGGGTTTGGGGTTTGTATGGAGGGGTTCTTGTGAACTTTAAGCCCATTCAGGAACAAAGAAATCCTTCTGGCATATTTTCGGCCCAATCTTCCATCCACTGTTAAATACACTGGTGGGCACTGATGGCGCTGATTAGAGTTGTGATTCCAGAGCTAGGTTCACGTGCAGCAGACAGAAATAAACTTTGTTACTTACTGTAAACAGACTTGGCTGAAAAAAAAAGTCAATAGCAGAAACACTCTTCTGTTTTCCTTCCTTCCCTTTCTTCCCTCCCTTTCTTCCTTCCTTCCTTCCTTCCTTCCTTTCTTTTTTTCTTTTTTTTAATTAGGTATTTTCTTTATTTACATTTCAGATGGTATCCCTTTTCCTGGTTTCCCCTCTGAAAACCTCCTATCCCATCCCCTTCCCCTGCTCACCAACCTTCCTTCCTTTCTTTCTTCCTTGTTCCCTTTCTTTCTTTCTTTTTTTCTTTCTTTCTTCCTTCCTTCCTTCCTTCCTTCCTTTCTTTCTTTCTTCCTCTCTTTTTTCTTTCCTTCTTTCTTTCTTTCATGGTTTTCAGTACTGTGCCTCACAAGCAGTTCTGATCAAAGAGACAGGTCTTTTCATTCCAAGAATCACTCAATCTTAATGTCAGATGACTTAGTTACTATCTCCTAAGGTACATATTTTCAATCCTATTTTAATCTGTTGGATGTTCCTAGAATGAATTTTAAGTACTTTAATCTTAGGTTATGTCTCTACTTGAATGAAGATTTTGTATGTTGTGTAATTTATAACTAAAAAAAAAAAAAAATCCCCATCGCTTTTCCTTCGTGATTTAAAGGGTTTTTGTTAGCATATTTCATATTTTACAGGGAACACTATGTTTCAGCATATCTGGCTCAACAATACTAACCATCTGAAACCTTTTCTGTCCTTTGTCCTCTGTCCTCTGTTTCGCCTATAATACTGAACACAGAATTAACCATTCTCTCTGTTCAGTCAGCCTGGTAACTGGTAGGCAGCAGAATTGCTCATGCATGCCTTCCCTGGTTATGTTCAGAGATGCATGGATTGCTCTCATGGTGCACACTTCATTCACTGCTGTCAGCATTTTCCTGTGTGAGCGGTTCGAGGTTTAGGTGGAGAAAAAATAATTCCTTGACTTAAAAGAAGTCCCCTCACAAATTGAAAAGACTTTTATACGGATGGGTTAAGTCACAGCTCTTTTAAAACATAAGGCTGGCCCCAGAGTAAATAAGCAATATGAGAGAGTGAGCAGGCCAAAGTCCATTCCTAGTGGCCACTCCTCCTTTGTGAGCCCAGACAGGCTAGAGCTGCTTCCTCATTCCGAATACAAAATACATCTTAAGACTGGGTAAAGAGGTAATTGGGGTGAAGAACTCTTGGGGAGGGATTAGAAGGGGCACCATTTGGAATGTAAATAAAACAACTTTTAAAAAGACTGGGTAAGGAATGTCAATAATGGGTAAAAAACATAATTAAAGCAATATATTTCTTGACACTGAATCCACTTTAATCAATTACATATCTATGTTAGAGATTAATTAAGGTGACTTACAATCATCCTTCTCAAATTTTAAGGCATTGCTCATTGCAGAGAACTTCAGGATCTAAGTCTACATTGGGACCTGCATGTCCTGAATTTCTAATAAGATCACAGAAGAGACCAATAGCACAAGTATTTATACACAGACCAGAACTTATGTCTGACATGTCAGCTTATGTTTTAAATATAAAACAGTACTAGGAACTAAATTAAAAATTAAGACTTTATGGATAACTTAATAAACTTTAAAAGAAATTAAAATACCTGCAATTCCAAGATGCTCAATATAGCTGAAGTCTGCATTTGCATGTGTGGGCATGCACAGAGGTTTGTAGCATCCTGAATCATTTCCTTAAGACTAGTGACAAAGAAACAACTCCTAGAAGATTACAAAATGTATGCAGGGCTTTCAGTTTAAGACTCAGAATGATAATAAACTAGCTCTAAAGAAAAATTGAGGACAACTAAAGTGCTGACATTTTATTGTAAATGGAGATTTTTTAGCATATATCTGTGAAAAATGACTTAATTCACTAAGGCATGGTCCCCTTTATCTTAAAAGCTTCTATTGAAGACCTTTCTCCTATTTCCAGAGAGCAAATTCTTGCCCTTGCCAGTCTGTAGTGTTACTCCCACAAGATACCCTTTGTGTTTTTGTGTGCACTGTGATAAAGTCAAAGTTCACTTTGTATTATACTGCAGTGTCTTAAGTTTAACACTTGTTACACAGAACCTGATTTATACTCCTTCTATTTCTTCTGTACAGCTTGTTGCAAAAATGAGTACCTTGGAAGATGTTTGGAGAAAAGATCTGAAGATGATCCGTGGCTACCCCATGATCTATGCTTTTGCACTCAATTGGGAAGAGATTGAAGAGTTCCAGAGCAGACCAGGTGACATTGTAATAACCACTTACCCTAAATCAGGTGAGTCCTGTGCCCTGAATGATCCAGGTCTAACCTGGTTTTTTGTCTTACTTTTTTTTTATTCATGTGTATGTGTGTAGTTGTTTGTATGTGAGGAACAAGTGTGAGTGTGTGAGTGGGTACAGAAGTGAGATGAATCCTATCTTCAGAGCTGGTATGAGCACTGGTGGGGAAGCTTGTTAAAATTTAGAGGGGAGAAGAGAGGTGCAAATTATGTTATGATATTATAATCTCAAAAAATATCTATTTTTTTTTTGCCGGGTAGTGGTGGCGCACACCTTTAATCCCAGCACTTGGGAGGCAGAGGCAGGCTGAATTCTGAGTTCGAGGCCAGCCTGGTCTACCAAGTGAGTTCCAGGATAGCCAGGGCTACACAGAGAAACCCTGTCTCGAAAATAAAAAAAAAATCTATTTTTAAGAAATATCACAAAAATGTTTCATGTTTACATGTGTGAGTTTCTCAAAGTATAAATAATTAAATAATATCCAAACCATTAAGACAAAGAAACTGATCACACCTTCTGTTACAGGTACTACTTGGCTTAGTGAAATTGTAGACATGGTTCTCAATCATGGAGATGTTGAAAAATGTAAGCGAGATGTTATTACTTCTAAAGTTCCAATGTTGGAGCTAAGCGTTCCTGGAGTAAGAATATCAGGTAAGATTAGATTACCTTGTGATTGTAATTCTTGTAAGAGTATTCTAACCTAACCTTGCCCTATTTGTAATTTGAACACAGAAAAAAAGAGACTAAAGAAAGAAAAAAGAAACGGAGCACAGATGTTTGCTTAATTATAAAGAATTATTCACTGTAGATATAGAATTAGTAGTAAAACATGCATCTTCTCACCAAGGAATGTACACAAATATTGTAACATTAGAAAGTAAGTTAACAATATCAATTCGACTACTGTCACAGAGCCAAAGAATAAAACTCTATGAGATATAATAATAAGAAAGATTACCTTAGATGGCATGTTAAATTCTAGTTACACATAATTAAGGCCCAGAGTTATACAGGCAGTTTGGGCAAACATAATGTAGGAACATGAAGCATTCAAGTGTTAATGGATTTATACATAAAAACTCTTAAGGCAATCATGGACTAAAGCAACAGTGGAGAAAAGTAAGGAATGGGGTGCAAAGTGACTTGAAATCATATAGTGTAGGATTAAACATATAGATGTGAAATGCTTAAAAGCTTCTTTAATTTTATTCTAAACTTGGTAGGGAAAATGATGAATGGAATTAGGCATGAGGGAGTCATTGAGTGGCATTTTTGTTGTTTAAAATACAAAGTCTACACAGGTGGCTATGAGAGATTGAATTTGTAATGCTAGAGATATACTTTAGATTGATTGGCTAACAGATCACCTAAGAAGTATGAGGAAAATAAAGAATGAAGGGTGAGCCCAGAAGTTTTTATTTAGGTCAACCAAATGTTTTATGAAGCCAGGAGTTTATTTGGAAACTTGGGAAGGATGTATCTGGATAAGGTTATTAATAATTCTGTATAAAATGTTATATTTCAGGTATTGGATATTTTAAATAATCACTTGAAAGATATTCATTTGGCAACTTTTCAGCATAATCAGCTCTTGGAAGCAAGGCTGTTGGCCAACAAAAGTAATCAAAACATAATGGTTATCCATAAAACAACTATCGTGAAGTGATTGAGAGAGTGGAGATAACAAAACTTTTAAAGCTAGGAGGGACGAGAAACGCCTGGTCATAAGGCAACTGTAAAATATCATTTTAAGCAAACCTGTTGGGAACCTAGATAAGAACACAGAAGAATAGTAGTAACCCTTCCCATACTTCAATTTAAACAGCAGAGTATAAACCCCTTACTGCCCTGGAAATAGCCCATAGCAAGAAGGTTTGTAACTTGCCGAAGAAAGGATCTGTTGGTCCTTAGTTGTAGTCTAAATTAGAAGGTAAAATAAAAGCTTGAAAATTAACAATAGCTTTAACACCACAGAAAAATATAAAACCACATAATGTAGATATGGGAGACAGAGTTCACTGCTGAAGGCAGGGTTAAGGGTGGAGTCCATTGCCATAGAGAGGTCTGTTGAAGTTTAACCAGGAGATGAAGGTGGCACTCGGTTTACTCTAGAGCCAACTGTGGATACCTTGATAAACTCCTAGAGGTCGTGTTTGTGATCTAAAAGGCTCAGTTAGCCCACCTCACTTGGAAAAATGGCTCTGAGACAGAGGAAAATGAGACATCTTTTATGAAATTTGAGGCAGGGATGAGGAAAAATAGGCATGAGAAAGACAGCCTAAGAATAACAGAGGGAAAGTCATGCCTATAGGAGATGACAACTTTCATTTCTCTGTACTGGGAAACATGGCTGGAGCTGCCAGTTTGGAGACTTGAGATCTGATGTGGAATTTCCTATGTTTTTAGTTACTATCTTCAGATAAATCCAGGACATCCAACCTCCAATTACATTTAAAATTCAGACCATAAAAGATTTGACTTAGAATAAGTTCATCCCAAAGATGTAAAAAAGAGACACAAATGAAAAATAACTGTTATTTATCTAAAACTCAAATTTAACTGGACACCTTAGATTTTTATTTGATTTTCATGAACTTATTACTATTGTTATAAAAGAATTGTGTTTAATATTTGTTGTGACCATGGAGTTCAGTCAACAAGATATTCACTGGTAAATAACACAAAGTACATTCATGTTTTGAGAGAATTTCCATTCTATTATATACTGCACGTTGTATATTATATTATTATTATATATAATAGAGTGATCAAAGGCAATAAGCATGAGAACAGTGGATCAGTGCATTTCTTTTGCAAAACGTTGCCTATAAAGAATAGGCTGCCATGGACATCTCTAAATAGTCCAAGCTGGCCTTGAATTTAAGATTCTCATGCCTCGGCCTCTTGAGTATTGGGATTAAAACTTTGAGCCACAATGACAAAGTACACACAGTGTTACATACAAGTAAGTGTTATACAGAACACTGGAACTGGATGTTGTATTATAAATTATTATAAAAAATTAAAACTGTTGTATTATAAATTATAAATTATTAAAATAAGTGGTTGTTTGGAGTCGATCAATCAAATGTAAGGGTTTTTTCAGAAAAATAGACTCTTTTTTTTTTTTTTTTTTGGTTTTTCAAGACAGGGTTTCTCTGTATAGCCCTGGCTGTCCTGGAAATCACTCTGTAGACCAGGCTGGCCTCGAACTCAGAAATCCGCCTGCCTCTGCCTCCCAAGTGCTGGGATTAAAGGCGTGCGCCACCACCGCCCTGCCCAGAAAAATAGACTCTTATGCTGAAAATAACAAGAATATATTCTATTAACAGATAATTTAAAGATTAGAGTAGTTCTTAGTGATATTGAAATTAAAGTATGCATAAGACTTTAAATTTTGTCTGAAAGACACGATAGAAATATATGTGATAAAATTCTGAAGAAATGGATCTGATAAATTCCAAGTTACTAAATAGTGTTTTATTTCTCACTTTTGGAATAAAGAAAATAAAACAAAACTCACAAATAATTTAAAAATATCTCACAAAGAGTAAATGATAGTAGATATTTTAACACAGTGAGGTAAATGTCCAACATTACACTGTTACCTGTCAACTGATACAACCTGCGAAATTCTGAAAAAAAAATGACTGTAGTTTATTTAAAATTCACCTGCATTTAATATTGCTCAAAAATGGAAAAATTTGTTGGATGACAGTGAGAAAACTCAACAGGAAAAGGTAATTATTGCATATGTATAAGAATCTGGAACCCACAGTGCAAGAAAAGGTTAGACTCTTGAAACTTATCCTGACTTCCACAAGAATGCTCTGACTAATGCACATCTAACACACACACACACACACACACACACACTCATATATGCACACACACACATGTGCACATACATGCACATCCACACGCACACAGTAAAATAGCATTTACAAATATTCATGGGAAAGATGAAGAAGAAATCTGAGCTTCTTTGATACTCTGATTTTTCTGTGTTTTAAACCCAGGTATTGAACTCTTGAAGAAAACTCCATCACCTCGGATAATAAAGACACATCTTCCAATTGATCTACTCCCAAAATCCTTCTGGGAGAACAAGTGCAAGGTACATTGTGGATGACAGGCCAAGCTTCCAGTCCAACCCTGTCCATTAACTCTTCTCATTGTAAGAAGTAGTAGCTTTGTGATACTGAAAACTGAACTACACTAGAAAGTGTTTGATTTTTTTTCTTTTCTCTCTCCTCCCATTTTCTTCCCTTCCCCATCTCTCCTTTATCCTCTCTTCTGGTCCCTTTCCTTGTCTCCTCTTCTCTCCTCTCTTCTCGTTCCATTTCATTTGTTTGAGGTAAGATATCACTATATATTCCTGGCTGGCCTTGATATCGATATTACCCTCCTAATCTTCCTTCTCCAGTCCCCCAAATGCTACAATAATAAGTGTTTGTCACTATCAACAATTAAGATATTTAAAATTAATTTTAATTTATATATATGAAGTTTCTAAACTTAAATGTAACAGCACAGTATTGTCACTTTTATCCCCTTCCTTCCCTACAATCATATGTTAATCTACAAAGAGTATTAAGAAAAGAATATGTATTCTTCCCATAATGTTTGTTGACATTATTTAGTGAAATATTTGTGACTGTTTACTCAGCAAGAAATTTCAAGTTCTTCATTAGTTAATCATTTATTTATTTTCTGTCTTTCTTTTCACTTATTCACTTTACATCCATCACTGCCCCTTCCCCTTCCCAGTCACCTCCTCTGACAATCCTTCCCCCATTCCCCTCCCCTTCTCCTCTGAGAGGGTGGAGCCTGCCCCCATATCCCCGCACCCTGGCACATCAAGTCTCTGTAGAAGGCCTAAACACATTCTCTCCCACTGAGGCCAGACAAGGCAGCCCAGCTAGAAGACCATATCCTAAAGACAGGCTACAGCTTTTGGAATTGCCTTGGGTCCAGTTGTTCAGGACCCACCTAGGGAGACAAGGAGCACAACTGCTACATATGTGTGGAAAGCCTAGGTATAGCTCATGCATGCTCTTTGTTTGGTGGTTAAGTCTCTGAGAGCCCCAAGGGTCCAGGTTAGTTGACTTTGTTGGTCTTCCTATAGAATTTCTATTTCCTTCGGGGCCACAGTACTTCCTCCTATTCTTCTATAAGAGTCCCATACTTCAATCCACTGTTTGGTTGAGTGTGTCTGTATGAGTCAGCTGCTGGGTAGAGTGTCTCAGAAAACACCCATGGTAGACTCCTGTCTGCAAGCATAACAGAGCATCACTAATAGTGTTAGGGATTGGTGCTTGCCCATAAGATGGGTCTCTAGTTGGGCCAAATATTGGTTGGCTATTCCCTCAGTCTCTGCTCCATTTCCCATCTCTACATTTCTTGTAGACAGGTTAAATTTGGGGTCACATGTTTTGTGGGTAGGTTGGTGTTCGTATCACTCCACTGGGGTTTCTGCCTAGATACAGGAGGTAGCCTCTTCAGGTTCCGTATCCTCAATGGTGTGAGTCCCAGCTAAGATCACCCCATTTAGTTCTTGGGCTCCTCCCCATCCTAGGACTTGAAATGCTCCTGACCTCCCCACCCTGCAAGTTATAGATTTCCATCCATTCTCATTGCCATCTTGCCATTTCTCTGTGCTTCCCACACCTGATCTTGAATTACTCTATTTCCCTCCCCATCCTCTCTTTCACTCAGTCCTCTCCACCTCCATTTCCCTCTTTCAACTACTTTATTCCCCCTTCTTCAGTGAGATTCAAGCATTCTCGCTTAGACTTTCTTTCTTATTTAGCTTCTTTGGGTCTTTAAAGTGAAGTGTACTGTAGGTATCCTGTACTTTATAGCTAATATCCACTTTTAAGTGACTATATACCATTCATGTCCTTTTGGATCTGGGTTACCTCCCTGAGAATGACATTCTCAAGTTCCATCCATATGTCTAAAAAAATCATGATGTCTTTGATAGTAACTCTGCTATGCAAATTATCTAGTTTTCCTTAGTTGTATTTATGTAAAGAATTTGGTGTGTGCAAGGTAAAAACAAAGATATAATTTTGCTTATATATGAAAGTATCATCCTTGTATGGTAACCAAAACCTTAATAAGTTCATGAGAAGAGATTCTACATTAGAAGTGCTGTTCGTAGTTGATGAAAACTGACGTAGAGACCCACAGACAAACATTAAGCATAGCTCAGGGCACCTCATGGAAGAATCATGGGAAAGATTGAGGGAGCAGGAGAGGTTCCCACAGGAAGACCTACAGAGCCCCCACAAACCTGGGCACATGGGGCTCACAGAGACGTAACCACTAACCAAAGGGCAAGAATAGACTGGATCTACCTCCTGCCACCATCACATATGTAGCATCTGTGCAGCTTGGTCTTCATGTGGGTCCTCTTACAATTGGAGCAGGAGCTGGAGCTGAGTTGGACTTGGATTCTGTTGCCTGGTTTTGAATTCCTTTGCTGTAGTTGGGCTGCCTTGTCTGGCCTCAGTGGAAGAGAGTGTACTTAGTCCTGATGACACCTGATTCTCCATGGTGGGTTAGGAGAAGGAAATAGGGTAATAAAATAGGAGGAGAGAAGCAGGAATGAGATGGGAAAAGGAGAGAGAGAGAAACAGATAGAGACAGAAACAGACATACATAGAGAGACAAAGAGAGACAGAGAGGAGGCTGAGCAGGAAGATGTGGGAAGCAGGCCAATAAGCAGTGTACAGTATTCCTTTATCATCCTTGTTTTAGTTCTTGCTTTGTCTTTCTCTGATAATGATAATACATAAGTCAAATAAACCCATTCCTCCAGAAGAAGGAGGAGGAGGTGAAAGAGGAAGAGGAGGAGGAGGAAGAGGAGGAGGAGGAAGAGAAGGAGGTAGTGATGATGGTAGAGGAACAGAAAGAGGAGGAGGTGGTGGTGATGGTTGAGGAGAAGGAACATGAGGAGGTGGGAGGTGGTGGTGGGGATGGTAGAGGAGGAGGAGCAGGAAGAGGAGGAGGAGGAGGTGGTGGTGGGGAGGGATGGTAGAGGAGGAAGAGAAGTACTAATAGAGATGCACTATCATCCACAATTTCTAGAAGAAAACAGCCTTTGTTATTTTATTAACTTATAATGGTATTTCTTTATTAATAATGCAGCATCCTTTGCTTTTCTTCCTTTCTCATGTAGATGATTTATCTTGCTCGAAATGGCAAGGATGTTGCTGTCTCCTATTATCATTTTGACCTAATGAATAATATTCAACCTTTTCCTGGCACCTGGGAAGAATATCTGGAGAAATTCCTAGCTGGAAATGGTAGGTAGGCCAAAGCCTTAGCTTTAAAATGTTAAATAATTTTTAATTTAAAATATTACAAAATTTAAATAATTTTAAAATTTAAATAATTGAGGGAAAATGAAAGGAAATTTTATAATTTTTAAAGTCAGAACATTCGAGTTTGGTATAATTTAATATATTAAATTCTATTGTAGGAAAGTACATTTAAATTTTTAACATAAAATTCAACTTGTAAGTATGATGATAATCACTGGCATATGAACACATTCCCAGTATTAAAGTCCCTTTTCATGTTTTGCTCATCATTAGATAGATCTCTATTATATATGCTATTTCTGTGATATTTAGATTCTAATTCTGTTATGTAATGAATTTTCTATGGGCACCGGCATGACTCAGTGGCAACCAATCTATTCTTACTTGGAATACTCTTTTTATAATGTATGTTTTAAAAGTTGATTGTACATCTATTATTGGTTAATCTTACCTTCTTGGAAGCTTATTCCATAGTCTCAGCTTCTTTGATTACTAAAATCCATGAAATGTTATTGCGATTGACTTATCACAAAAAAGACTTGATCTGATGAACACTTATAAAAGTACTTTTTTTTTTCTATTTTAGTGGCCTATGGTTCATGGTTCGATCATGTTAAGAGTTGGTGGGAAAAGAGGGAAGGGCATCCATTACTTTACTTACACTATGAAGACTTGAAACAGGTAATATATTAGATGTTTACTCCGAATAATGTGTATACCCTGTCATAGGAAAATAATTAAGTTTTATTTTTTTATTTAAATTTAGAATCCAAAATGAAACAGCTGTTTTCCTATTACCATGCCTCTTATCTGCAAGTCTTTCAGATCAGTAACCACTTTGAAATTGTCAAATCATTTATCTATATTTCTTCTTTTCTTCTTTCAGTTCGTTTGTGATTTTTCAACCCTCCTTTCATCCATAAATTCTACCCTGTACTTATCATGACATCACACTCATGATTGTATGCTTGGTATCTGTGTGAGCTCCCAGTTGTTTCCCTTTGCACTTGCTGTAGTGTGTCCTTCACACCTTTGTTCAGCATTTCCACTAATGTTTATCTGTAAATCATCCCCAGATCTTTATGTTCATCAGTTTGTAAATTGAATTTCAAATCCACATTTGAATTAACATAATGTGTTCCAAGGCAAACTCGATTTGTTTTGTTCTCCAACATGCCATTCTTTACAACTCTTATTTTCTTCTTTCAGTGTTGACTATATTTTTCCTGTTTTTCAAGGTTTCAGTTAGGTTGTGAGTATAGTATAACTAAAGTGTGTTCTTCCTATGTTCTAGATTTGGATTGAATTGCATGCTTTGTGTTATATTTCTCTTATTTTTTATGAACTTTTCCACTCTATTTTAGTTCATGAATTCAGCTAGTCTGTGTGATGTAACTTTGTTCAACATTACTGCAGTATCATTTGCCACTATTCTGGTGTTTTCTACCAAAATTGGACAATCATGAATACCCTCACACACTAATGAAAAATCCATGGAAATGTTTATTTGTTTGAAAAAATCCAAATATACAATTTAGAACACCTTTCTATGTATCATAACACTTTACTGAAATTTCTGATAATTTCTACAATTGTTCCAGTAAAATATTTGGAACATTATGTATAAGATAATATAATCTTCAATTGAAAACAAAAGAAAACAAAAAAAGGAAAAAACAGATAAACAAACATGGAACACCTTTCAATTCTCAAATCCAAGATGGAAACTAAAAACTTGTCAATTGTGAAACTATGCTTATAGTACTTAATATGGTACTCATCTTAAATATTGTGACTCAGTAATATATGGAGAAAACCTTTAAAGATGTGATTATTTTAAGAATGTTTGAATGTAGTAACCAAATTATTAGTGGCAGCATGTCCCTCTGTATGGTGATACTCTCTGAATGCAGTTCTTGGAGACCTCAGAGCATGTCTCATATTTTATCTCAAATAACCTGAAAATTTCCACTATATCATATTGTAGGTAGTTTGCAGACCAAAAGAGAATCTAAGTTACTCTAATTCTGAGTGAGGTCCTATGTTATCCTTGGAAGAATTTAGTTGATTAATTTCTTCATTAAGTTTATGTGATTTATTCAAAACAATATTTTCTGATTGATGTATGGACCAGTCCAAAGAACTTTTGAAGAATACCCAAACATTTTTTAAATCCTCCCTGAAACCTGTTACACATATTACTCTAAGTAGGCAGTAGTTTTCTTTCTATCATATAAACACTTTTACACAATACACTTTAGATAATACATACACGTGTATGTATATATACAGAGACACATTGTGTTGGTCTTGTTTGTTGAGAATGTGTTCCAAAGGAAGTCTCAATGAGCTCTTCTTTCTTGATAATGTTGCAGATACTGCATTCTCTACTTCCTGAAAATATTACCAAAACTTCTCTTACTGCAAGATGTCTTGCCAATACATACATGTGTATATATATGCACACACATAGCTAATAATATTTTAAAATGCCATTGTTTCCCTATTTAATAAAAATACAGTGCACTCTCTTCATGAATATGTCCTAGAATGTAATTATTTTTCCCAACTCATTTTTATAATTATAATTTATAATTTTCTCATTTATATGAACTCCTCAAATCTAATTCTAATGACTTCTCTTTCTTTTTAACCATTTTGGAAAACATTTCAAAGTTCTATACTAAGAGTTTAAGCTGTTTTTTCTCCTGGGAATTGACACCAACCAATTGTACCAATAGATGGTACAGTTTGTTAAATTCTAAATCACACCTCTCAGTTTAAGTTTTGATATTATTTCTTTTCAAAATCTTTGTGATATATCAGTGGAGGTTTAATGTCTACCTTAAAGTTACAAACATTAAGTCATGTTATTGTACAAACTAAAATGAGAAGATGAATTTTGATTAATTTTTATAGTTATGCTTGAGTGTTTCTGTCTGTGTATCTGAGTGCACAAACTCGCTGTGACCAGTGGAACCTGGTCCCAAGTAGTGAGCTATCCTGTACAGAGATTGGGATTCAAACTTGAGAACTCCAGAAGAGCAACGTGTGCTTTTAACCACTGAGCTGTCTCCTCAGCTCATTGTTTTCGTCATTGAATTAATGCCTTTCTGTGTAGCATGGCAGACCTTGAATTTGTTACCTCTCTTCCTCAACCTCCTGAATACCATAAGACTCAACCACAAGAACAGAATTCTAAAAGTTGCATTATTTTTTTAAATTATGTGAATGGTTTTCATTTTTTTTTATTTCCATGCATTTATCATTTAACTCACTGACAGAACCCAAAGAAAGAAATCAAGAAGATTGCCAGTTTTCTAGACAAGACCTTGGATGAAGAGACCTTGGACAGGATTGTCCATCACACCTCCTTTGAAATGATGAAGGAAAACCCCCTGGTTAATTACACCCATTTGCCAACAGTGATGATGGATCACAGCAAGTCCCCTTTCATGAGAAAAGGTAAAATTTCCCTGACTGTATGTAACTCTCTACTTTCTTGTGAAGAAACAGTTCTGACTTTTACTGCTTTATTTAACTTTTAATGCTTCCGTTCTTCATAGAAAATCAATGAAAACTAAAAATACAGTCAAAAGTTGCTTCATTAGATTCAATCTTACAAAGAAGAGTAATGTACATAGTTAACGAAGGTTCAATAAATACCTTTAACATTTGCTACTCTAGTTGTAGTTGACTTTTACAATTACCATGCATTTTCTTGTTCATCATTCCCCTTCATTCTACAAATTGGCCTAGACCTTCTTCTTTCCTCAATGGCTGTTTACCTAACAAAATTCAACTTCTTTAAAGCCTCAAATTGTTTAAAAAATAATTATCACTTTTATAAACACATCTTACTAAAAAGAAATTTCTTTTCCTTACAGGAAATTTTTCCTACTTACAGATATTATCTAAATTTCTGGAAGCAGGATCCAAATTTAACTTAAAAGACTACATAATTCACTCTTGAAAATATTTTTTACATTGAAGTAAATCATACCTATTGTGGGTTCTTATTTATAGTCCATTTCTGTAATAATAAATCAAAACTTAAAATAGATTAGTAACTTAAATAAATTAAAAGTTGTCTTCTTACTAATGTCACCTTCTATTCTGATTATTATTTATTGGAATAGAGACAGAGCAATAAGATCCTCTTTAGTGCTGGACAAAACATAAAACCAAGTATCTGTGTAGAGATAGACATATAATCAAAATAATTTGGAAATGCATTATATTATAATATTTTAGTAATAATTTTAACTAACAAGTATTAAATATATTAGGAAAACACTGTATTTGTCTTCAAAGATAATTTATAATATAACAGAACAAGGAAAAGTATTATTAGTATTATTTTAATTTGGAACAAAAATGACTAATGTATTTTTGACTATATATATTTTTACATATAAATTTTATTTAATTGAGATTTAAAAAGTAATCTCTTTTATTCAAGTCTTTCAAATCAGTCATGTCACTGAGTATAATTTCCCAAAGAGTTTAACTCCAGTCATATGAAGATGGATATAATCTCCTGATAGCTCAAAGACTGAAGAGTCCCACGTCTGTATTTGATGTTTTGTGTTGTGCAGCTTCATCATTCAAGAAAACATACTGGCTTAAAAATTATAAACTCTTTACACCTCCTGTACAGGAAGAAAATTGTATGCCCTGTGATTAGACTGATCCAAACTTTATCTGGGCTATAGTCCTTTCTAAATCAATAACATCAATTACATTAATTATCCAGCCAATGTTCTACTTACAACATTGACAAAATTTGTAAAATATAACATCTGTGGTATAAAACTTGGAAAAGTACTGTGTGAAATAATACATAAGAATTTAGAATAACTTAGACAGAAATTAAGCATAAACTTAAAATATTTGTGGCAATTGTCTAGATTCATTTGTTTATCCACTCCTTCAATAGGATGAATGTTTATCATATATAGTACAGGTTCCCCTTGAGTGCCTGCAGGAATCACTTGTTCCTTGAAACATTCAAAGTCATCTGTTTGTCTCACGATGGCTCAGAGGTCTCATTTATATGTTTGGTTTTTCTCATCTAAATTACAATTAATGTTAAAATCTTGTGAATTAGAGGACAAGTATCTTCCAATGAGAACAGAATTCTCATTTGTAAATTCCAGGAAATTAAGCTCATCTGTTTCCTATTTGATGGCTCTACTAGACAATAAACAGTTAACAATTTTCCAGACTACAACTGAGAAAATAAAATGTCTTCTTACCGCTGAACATGGAACTATAACTCCATGACCAAGGACAGTGAGGAAAAAATATAGCATCTCTCCTATGAAGGAGTATTCTTGCTGAAAACTTAGATAAGAAAATCATCTGTCTCAAAATAACTCTTAAAATATAAACTCTGTGCTTAGTTAGAGGCCTCTCTTTTGATGATAATATTTATTTTTAAATGATGGTATAAAAACAGTCATATTTATCAATATGAGGTTATTTTTAGAGATCCATCTGACATCTTTGTATCAATATAACTATATGTGCATATATATTAAATCACTTTCATTCAAGTTAGAATCAAACTAAGAACATATTTCTTTGTTCTTTCATATTAAAATTATCTTTGAAGCAAATGCATTATTTTTCAACTTTATCCTTTAAGTATCCAGCCTTTCCCTGGTGTATATTAGTTTTCTTTGTAATTCATGTTTAACTCTTTCATGTATTCTTATTATTTTTAGGTATTGTTGGGGACTGGAAAACTTACTTCACAATGGCCCAAAATGAGAAATTTGATGCTATCTATAAGAAGAAAATGTCTGGAACAACACTTGAGTTCTGTACAGACATTCAGAGTGCCTAATCTGCAACTTGAATATATAATTTTTTGAAATAGTAACTTGGCAGGTAAATCAAATAAATTCATGAGGGGAAAAATATGCTTTAAAAATGCTGATGAAATATATCCTACACATTACTTAGCAGGTAATATTACAAATTATTTAGAGCCAAGGTCTTTTGTTATCTTATTTTTCAAAGGGTATGTCTTCAGATTCCTTGATTACTGAATTGAAGAAATACATTTTGTGATTTTTGAAAAAAAAAAAAGAAGTTGGTCTGATTTTATTATAACATGGAATATAACTTGTTTCAGGGTATGAAACTTGCATTCCCATTCTTGAGAAACATATTTCACAGGAGATTGTACTTTTCTACTGTGTCTTCCATGTAGTACATAAGTACTTAGAGAAAGTACTTAGAGAATGCTAAGTACTTCTTAGAGTTATGTTTCCTTTGCTATTGAAACAGTCTGCATGGTTGCACATGATCTGCATTTTCTACAGTTGCCTTGGTTTCCCTTTCCTGAATATCTCACCCAGGACACTGTGCTCCCTGGCTATCTCCAGGTTTTCATGCCATTCTGTGAGTTATCAATAATTCTTCAATAATGTTATTTCATGTTCCAGATCAAGTAGCTGAGACTTGGAAATATTTTAAATTTTCTATATTTTATCTCATTTCTATGTCTCCAAAGAATGAAAGATTTACAATTTTGCTTAAAACTCCCTTGAGATGGGAGCTTATCTCTGAGAGACTACTCAGGGGCTGTAATCAATCCCTGCCTTACCTACCTACGTGGAGGATCCTCTCAACAGATCCTTTTGAATTTCCTGAAACAAACTCTTATGTGCTGATCAGATGACCTGTGCTTAAGTGTGTTTGGACCCTTCAATAGTGTTTTCATTTCACATGGTGAAATTATCACTGTATCTGAAATTGTCCTTAGTGCCCAAGGGAGGGTTATTAGACTGAGGATCATCAGTCCATCCACAAAAAGGAGTGGGGTATACATAGAAGGGTCATATGGATAGATACTTTTATGGATAATTTGTCCCAGATTTAGTAGCAGACATGTTAGAAATATTTTTCTATATTTTATCTCATTTCTAAGACTCTGAGAAATGGAAGACTTTTATTATTTTGCTTAGAACTCTTCCCTTGAGCTGGGGAAGCCTACTCAATGCCTGCCCCATTCATATCCAGATATGTCTTGGACATGGCTATGTATAACTCTGTGTGAAAAGGTTTTCTACCTGTAGGTAATATCAACCTATGTAAAACTGCATCCAAAACTGTCTCCAAACTAAAGCTGGTTAATGGGCTCTGGATTTCTCCTTTACCTGTTCAAGGGATGGAGGCCTCATTTACAATGTAAACACACCCTTACCCATAGCTGATATGGGAAGTAGTTAAAGAATTTGTATTTTTACAAGTAAGTCTTAGGTACAACAGGTCCTTGTTTCAAATTCAGCAAAGAAAGTCTTCCAGTACAAGTGCAAACATGTAGAAAATACACATCTCTGCTTAGGGTGATAGCTGCTTCATAACATGGTTTATAATTTTTTTCAAGTTATGAAACATGTGTTCTAATGCTTAGAAATGTCTTGTTGAAGTCAATATAAATTACTTGCAGGTATGAAAATATAATTCCACTTGGAGAATATTCTTCCCAGGAAAACAATAAACTAATGTAGGCATATACCAATCTGCCTTATTATCATTAATAATAAGTTAATGTGACCCAGAATTTTATACAACATCAAGTTATTGGCAAATGATAAGAATCTGTGATCTGGACTAATTTTGTTATAATGGGTTGCCTGAATCATTTACCTTCACTAATACAATGAAGTAACTTTGGCTTTCCTTTTCAGGAATTTTGTTTAATTCTGTTCAACTTTGTAAGCTTGAACTATTCTTCCAGTAGTTTAAGTTCATAGAACATAGACTGAAAAAAATAAAGTGTACATTTTCTTTACTTTTCAATTATCTTTTGATTTTTTATATCATCCAAAATATTGCCACTAAATTAATTTACAGTGCTTTGCTTGTACCTTCACCAATTTACAAACAGAAACCATAAGAGTTTTATCCTGTTTTCAACAAAACCTCATAATATAAAAATCTTGATAGAAAATAACAAGGGAAAATCTCATTAAATATTTTATGGCTTCTTACTTCTTATGGCATCCATTCATCACAGTTGGATAAGCCCCACTGAATGTTGAGCAGAATTTCAAAGGCTGTGTTAGAGGGCACCTTTCTTTCTCCTAGCCCTGTATGATGTGAATCTGTTCCTGACTTGTCTCAATATGTGTTGCTTACCTTGTCCCATCTGAGAAAGATTTGAAGGAAGAATACTATGTCATATAATTATCACCATGATATTTGGGCTAACATTGATCTGTGTTTTGGGCTACAGTCATTTATATCTATCTGCAGAATAAACTATATCTCATTTCTTTTATGGTATATATGGGCCATATGTTTTTCACTTCAAAAAATCATATCTATAAGAAATAGTCATGGAAAACTTGACTCCTAAGAGTTCCAATACAACCAAGACCATCCCCCACCCCCAAACCTGGCCTAAGTGGGAACCCAGAAGATGCAGGACCTCATACCTTGCTGGATACACATCTTCTGACCAATCTGCAACTGTGCCTAGGGGCAGATCATGTGCTCCAGCACTCTGCCCCAACTCCTCTCACAGCCAGAAACAGCATCACTCCCAGGAGGTCCTCTACAGCCAGGCTCACAGATCAGGTGCTCCAGAGTCTCTTCCACATCCAGAGAGAGCCTGACTTGAGGAGGTCATAACCAGGCTCACAGGAAGGAGAGGTTCCAGTCAGATACAGCAAGGCTGATACCAGAGTTAACCAGATAGCAAAAGGCAAGCACAAGAACATAAGCAACAGTACCAATATGACTTTGCACAATCAGAACCCAGTTTTCCCACTATAACAACCTCTAGATACCCTAACACACCTAAAGAGCAAGATTCTGACACCAAAATCCCATCTCATGAAGATGACAGAAGGGAGGACATAAATAACTCCCTTAAAGAAATATAAGAGAATACAGGAAAACAGGTAGAATCCTTTAATGAGGTAACACATACATCTCTTTTTTTTTTTTTTTTTTTTTTTTTTTTTGATTTTCGAGACAGGGTTTCTCTGTGTAGCCCTGGCTGTCCTGGAACTCACTCGGTAGACCAGGCTGGCCTCGAACTCAGAAATCCACCTGCCTCTGCCTCCCAAGTACTGGGATTAAAGGCGTGCACCACCACCGCCCGGCACATCTCTTAAAAATACAAGAAAACATAATCAAACAGGTGAAGGAAATGAACAAAACCATCCAGGATCTAAAGACAGAAAAAGAAATGATAAAAACCAAATCACAAATGGAGGCAACCCTGGAGATGGAAAACTTAGGAAATAAATCAGGAGTTACAAATGCAAACATCACCAACAGAATACAAGAAACAGAAGAGAGAATCTCGGGCATAGAATATCCCATAGAAAACATTGACACAACGGTCAAAGAAAATACACAATGCGAAAAGCTCCTAACCCAAAATGCCAAGGAAATTCAAGACACAATGAAAAGACCAACCCTAAGAATAATAGGTACAGAAGAGAGGAAAGATTCCCAGTTCAAAGCATCAGAAAACATCTTCAACAAAATCATAGAAGAAAACTTCCCTAAACTAAAGGAAGAGATTGCCGTAAATGTGCAAGAGGCCTATAGAACACTAAATATGTTGGACCAGAAAAGAAATTCTTCCAATCACATAATAATCAAAACACTAAACAAAGGATAAAGAACAAAGAAAGAGTATTAAAAGTATTAAGGGTAAAATTCCAAGTAACATATAAAGACAGAATTACATAAGACTTTTCAACAGAGACTCTGAAAGCCAGAAGATTTTGGATAGATGTTGCATAGACACTAAGAGAACACAAATGCCAGCCCAGGCTACTATACCCAGCAAAATTCTCAATCACCTTAGATGGAAAAAAAAACAAGACACTCCATGAAAGAAAGAAATTTAAACAATTTATTTCCACTTATATAGCCATACAGAGGATAATAGAAGAAAAACTCCTATACAAGGAGGAAAACTACACCCATGAAAAATTAACAAATTAATGATCCAGCAACATACCCAAAAGAAGATAACCACACAAACATAATACTACAGCTAACAATAAAAATAACAGGAAACAACAATCATTGGCCTTTAATACCTCTCAATATCAATGGACTCAATTCCCCAATAAAAAAGCATAAGCTAACACACTGGATATATAAACAGGACCCAGAATTTTTTCTGCATACAGGAAGCACACCTCAATAAAAAGATAGACACTACCTCAGTGTAAAAGGCTGGAAAATTTTTTCAAAGCAAATGGTTCCAAGAAACAAACTAGAGTAGCCATTCTAATACCCAATAAAATAGATGTTCAACTAAAAGTTACCAAAAGAGATGGGGAAGGACACTTCATACTCATCAAAGGAAAACTCTACCAAGATGGACTCTTAATTCTGAACATCTACACGCCAAATGCAAGATGCCCCCACATTTGTAAAAGAAATGTTACTAGAGCTCAAAGTACACATTGAACCTTACACAATAATAGTACAAGAATTCAACACCCCACTCACACCCATGGACAGATCATGGAACAGAAATTAAACAGAGACATAGTAAAAGTAACAGAAATTATGAACCAAATGTATTTAACAGATATCTACAGAACATTTTACTCTAAAACAAAAGAATATAACTTCTTCTCAGCACCTTATTGCACCTTCTCCAAAACTGAACATAAACAAACTTCAAGAGATACAATAACATTAACTCAATCCCATGAATTCGATGAGATCACCATATAAAAAGGCTGGTCCTCAATAACAACAAAGACAACAGAAAGCCCACATACTCATGGAAGCTGAACAACTCTCTACTCAATGATAACTTCATCAGGGAAGAAATAAAGAAATTAAAGACTTTCTAGAAGCAATCTCACTAAAATCAGGGACAAGACAATGGTGCCCACTCTTTTCCTATCTATTCAATAAAGTACTCAAAGTTCTAGCCAGAGCAATTAGGCAACAAAAAGAGGTCAAAGGAATAAAAATTTGGAAAAAAGAAGTCAAGATATCACTATTTGCAGATGATATGATAGAATACTCATGTGACCCTAAAAATTCCACCAGAGAACACTTAAACCTGATAAACAACTTCAGCAAAGTGGCTGGATATAAAATTAACTCTAAATATCAGTAGCTTACCTCTACATAAAATATAAATGGACCAAGAAAGAAATTAGTGAAATGACACTCTTCACAAAAGTTACAAAAAATAATATGAAATATCTTAGTGTGACTCTAACCAAGCAAGTGGAAGATCTGTATGATAAGAACTTCAAGTTTCTGAAGAAAGAAATTGAAAAAGACCTCATAAGATGGAAAGATCTTCCATACTCATGAATAGGAGGGATTAACAATAAAAATGACCACCTAACCAAAAACAAGCTACAGGTTCAATGTAACCCCCATCAAACTTCTGACTCAATTCTTTACAGAGATAGAAATAGTAATTCTCAAATCCATCTGGAATAACAAAAACCCAGGATAGCGAAAACTATTCTCAACAATAAGAGAACTGAGGGTATCACCATCTCTGACCTCAAGCTCTACTAAAGAGCAATAGAGATAAAACTGCATGGTGTTGGTACAGAATCAGACAGATAGGTCAATGGAATAGAACTGAAGACCCAGAAATTAACCCACATACCTATAGTCACCTGATCTTTGACAAAGAAGCCATAATCATTCAGTGGAAAAACACAGCATACCAACAAATGATGCTGGTTCAAGTGGTGGTCTGGATGTATAAGAATCCAAATTAACCCATTCTTATCTCCTTATACAAAGCTCAAGTCCAAATGGATCAAGGACCTCCACATAAAACCAGATACAATGAACCTATTAAAAGAGAAAGTGGGAAAGGACCTCAAACACATCACCACAGGAGAAAATTTTCTGAACAGAACATCAATGGCTCAAGCTCTAAGATCAATAATTAACAAATGGGATCTCATAAAATTAAAAACTTCTGTAAGGCAAAGGACACTGTTAAATAGGACAAAATGGGAACCTACAGATTGGGAAAATATTTTTAACAATCCCACATCTGATAGAGGAGCAATATCTAATATATACAAAGAAATCAAGAAATTAAACTCTAGAGAATTATAAAAGCTTATCAAAAAGGGGGGAAGAGGAGGTACAGAGCTAAACAAAGAATTCTCAACTGAGGAATCTTGAATAGCCAAGAAGTACTTAAAGAAATGTTCAACATCCCTAGTCATCAGGGAAATGCAAATCAAAATGACCCTGAGATTCTGCCTCACACCAGTCAGAATGGCTAAGATCAACAACTCAGGGGACTGCAGATGCTGGCGAGGTTGTGGAAAAAGAGGAACACTCCTTCATTGCTGGTGTGATTGCAAGCTGGTAAAACCACTCTGGAAATCAATCTAGCAGGCGGTTCTTCAGAAAATTGGAAATAGTTCTACCTGAAGATCCAGCTATACCATTCCTGGGCATATACCCAAAAGATATTCCAACACATAACAAGGACAAGCACTCCACTATGTTCATAATACCCTTATTTATAGTAGCCAGAAGCTGGAAACAACTCAGATGATCCTCAATGGAAGAACAGATACAGAAAATGTGGTACATTTACACAATGGAATACTACTTAGCTATTAAAAATGACAACTTCATGAATTTTTCAGGTAAATGGTTGGAACCAGAAGATACCATCCTGAGTGAGGTAACCCAGACCCAAAAGATCATTCATGGTATGTACTTACTGATAAATGGATAGCCCAAAAGTTTAGAATACCTACAATATAACTCACAGATCATATGAAGCTTAACAAGAAGAAAGTGTGGATGCTTCAATCCTACGTAGATGGGGGAACAAAATAGCCATGAAAGGTAGAGGAAGGAAGAGACCTGGGTGGGAGAAGGAGGAGGGTAAAAGGTGGGGTGAGATCAGGTATGAAAAGAGACAGTGGGAAAGTCCAGGGGCCAGGACACTGAATAGAAACATGTAGTAGTGGGAGGTGGGGAACAGGGGGAATCACTAGAAAGCCTCAGACGCCAGGGATGTGAGAAGATCCCAGGACCCAATGAGAATGACATTAGCCAAAATATCCAACAGAGTGGTGATAGAACTTGGAGAGACTACCTCCAGTATATTGGTGTCACCCCCAGTTGAGGGATGGGCCTACCCACCCATCTCTAAATTTTTAACCCCTAATTGTTCCTGTCTAAAGAAATCTAGGAACAAAAAAAAATTGGAGCAGAGACTGAAGTTAAGACTATCCAGATACTGCCCCACCTTGGGATCTTTCCCAATGTCAGACAGCAAACCCTGAAACTACTGCTGATGTCAAGAAGTATTTTCAGACAGGAGCCTGTTATAGCTCTCCCCTAAGAGGTTCTGTCAGCACCTGACTAGTACAAATGCAGATACTCACAGTCAAACATCAGACTCAGCCTAGGGAACCCAATAAGAGTTAGGGGAAGAACTGAAGGAGCTGAAGTGGATTGCAACACCGTAGGAAGAACAATGTCAACTAACCAGACTACCCAGATGCCTAGGGACTAAACCACCAATCAAAAGGTGTGTGGGGGGGAACCATGGCTCCAGCTACATATATAACAGAAGATTGTCTTATTTGGCATCAATGGGAGGACTGATCCTTTGTCCTGTGAAGTCTTGTTGGCCTAGTGAAGGGGGATCCTAGAGAAGTGCGGCAGGAGTGGGTGGGTGGGTAGGGGAGCACTCTCTTAGAGGCAAAGGGGAGGTTGGATAGTGTGGGGAATGATTGCTGTGGATAGGAGACCGGGAGGGTGACAACAGCTGAAATGTAAATAAATAAAATAACCAATGATAAATAATAAATGAAAGGATTGCATGAATTACAGGGAGAGGAGCCTGAGGAAAAGAAGGTCCAGTGACAGGCCCAAAGTGGGTTCTAGCTCAAGGGGAGGTCCCAAGGCCTGACATTATTACTGAGACTATGGAGTGCTCACAAAAAGAGACCTGTCATGACTGCCATCCAAAAGACCCAACAAGCAGCTGAAAGAGTCAAATGCAGATATTTGCACCCAGCCAATGGACAGAAACTGATAACCTCTGTTGTTTAATTAGGGAAGATTGAAAGAAGCTGAGGAAAAGGGTGATCCTGTAGGAGGGCCAGTAATCTCAGTTAACCTGGACCCCTGAGATCTCTCAAACATTGAACCACCAAACAGACATCATAACGAACTGATATGAGGCCAACACACATACAGTGGAGGACTTCTGGGTCTGTGTTCATTCAGAGATGATGCACCTAATCCTTAAGAGACTGGAGGCCCCCGGAAATTTAGAGATCAGATAGGGTGGGAGTGGGAGAATCCATGTGGAGACAGGGGGCGTGGGGAGGAGGTGTGGGATGTGGAGCAGTCGGAGAGGGTGGATGGGGGGAACAGAATATGGAGTGTAAAAAATAAATTAATTTTTTTAAAAAAGAAAGAAACAAACAGGAAGGAAAAATAATAATTACTAAAATAAGAAAGAAAGAAGTTTAGGCAAAAGAACCAAAAAAAAAAAAATAAGCAAAAGAAATAGTCATATCTCTTGTGAAGTTCCACCTTTCCTCATTGATTTACAAAAGGAAATAATTTGCCTAATTACTATGGAATGGGATAATAAAATAGAATATATTTTAATTTGGAATTAATTGATCTATATTATAATTAATCTCTTAACAATTTCTTTTATTTGTGTTTCTGTGTGCATGCCACTTATATGTGGGTAGGCACAGAGAATAGAAGAGGATGTTAGATGCCCTGGAATTGGGATTATTGGTAGTTGTGAGTTGTCCTACAAGAGTGGTATGATTATTATTAATAACCTCTAGAAAACTTTTGTTACCCGCAGAGCTATCCTCTACCCTCAGAATAATATGTAATTCTCATATTTTATTGGCATTTTGTTTATATTGTAGATCATTCCAGACTGTCTAGAAAAAAATTACCACAGCCATTTTACATGAAGTGTGACTTAAAGATTCAAATTTAAATTTGTCTTCAGAAAACATTCAACCATTTTAGTGGTACCAAAAATTATATAAAAACAATAAAAAAATCATCCTAAAAGTAAGTAATGAAGCACAAATGACGATGTAAAAGTTCCAATCTGAAGTCAATATGATATCTCTAAAGTTTCAAGGAAATTTTCTGAGAATCTATTATTGTATTTATGAATGTCAGTTCTTTATCAATAGTAAAATGTATCATCAAATGCCAGGTGGTGGTGGTGCACACCTTTAATCCCAGCACTTGGGAGGCAGAGGCAGGTGGATTTCTGAATTTGAGACCAGCCTGGTCTACAGAGTGAGTTCCAGGACAGCCAGGGATATACAGAGAAACTCTGTCTCGAAAAACCAACAAAAAAAAAAAAATATCATCAACAGTTGGTGCTTGTTTAGTGTTTTAAACAACCGTGCCAATAGCATTGTTCAAACTTGTGTGGTTTCAAGTTTATAGTGTTGATCTGAAAGCTTATTTATTAGAAAGGAATGTCTCTGGTAAAATTTATACTACACCAACCAAAGATCAAGAAGGTAATTATGCAAAGAAGCATATTTATTTGTCATTGACTGTCCTCTGCCCTGTTCCCCTTTATTCATGCAGAAAAGAAATAAAATTTTATGGAGAAACTTCTTTTGCATTCTGGAGTACAGAAAACATAAAAAGTTTAAAGTGACTATATAACTCCTCACTTTACATTCCTATATTCATTTCTTCATATCAAAATTGCTCTGCATTTTAAGAGCTCTGTTAAAGCAAGTGAAATTCCCATGCTTCTCCTTTGAGGTTCTGATTCAGAAACTCTAGAGGAGGCCACCCATTCTTTGTTTTATATAATCACTTTAAGAGGCTCAGTGGCAGGATTACCTAATGCTATTTCCATGTGATAAATCCAAACTACTGTTTTCCACATGACTACTAGGTGGATGAAAACAGCTATCGAGATACTGTGCTTTGTTGATTGTATTCATATTTGTAAACACAAAAAAGTAAATTGAGAAAAGCAGGCACAACACAAAACCAATTATTTAATATAATTTAAAAGATAAAGGAGCTTGGCAAATCAAAGCTCAACACTGGGTCTTTTGCCAATTGTGCAGTGAGTTTCAAAGTACAACAAATGGGTTAGTTTCTCAGTACAACTTGCTCGCTATGTGACCCATTCATTAGCTGAGATTATTACTATAGATTGGGTTTCTTTAAAGATTTCTTTTATTATTTCCCTAGAAATTAATCATTTCAATGCACAAAAACTACGTTTCTGATGAGATTAGTGTACATGGAAGCTATATCTTCAGGATGTTTGCTGTGAATTGTTTTTATGGTCCTATTTTAGGCTGTAAATTTGAATTGCAGTATATCCTCTGCCATGTAAGAAATGCAGACAGGAAAGTATAAGTAGCTAAATTAGTAGATATATAAAGCATCTTCAAGGCATTATGATATACAGTTCATAGAAAATGAGAGGCATCAAAACTCTTTGCCAGTGTCTTTATTCACATGCTCTAATATGCAACATACACACATCAAGAGCCATCAGTGATATTCTGATAAATCTCCCCAAATAAATATGTTTGAATAATCACATTCAAGTCTCAAGAGAAGATATGGAATTCTACTAGAATTGCAGTTGACCTTCCTGTTCTTTCAGGTAATAGTCACTAGAATAGAAACCACAATTCTGATTTCCACAAATGTAGGTCAGTTTATCATTTAGTTACCAACTTCTCTTTGTGAAGAACCTTGTAATGTAGTTTATGGGAGGAATAAAGATTGAGTGGTAAAGGAACAATGTTATTGGTCACACCTAAGATCACATGACCCATCTGAGAAATGAGGACTTTAATTGACATGAACATTTCTGTCCTATTTCATTAAGAACATGTTTGTGTACTTATGTTAGGACGGTATTTGAACTTTCTTTAATTTCTTTATCATGTAATACACCATTGATTAGGATACTATTGGTGGCTAACTGTAATTATCACATTGAAGTCATAAGACACTAAAAGACTAACCACTCCTCAATTACTTTGACATCTATTCTTAAGTATAAAATGTGTTTGAGTTTGTATTGTGTTGCCGGCCAGCGGCAACAATAAGATCGGGTTATCTGCAATATGGAGTCAGGAGGAAATTGGCTAGCCATAATGTTACCTTAGTCCACGTGGAAAGATCAAAATTAGACAGCATTCAAGTGTGATCACTCAGCCATCTTGGATTTAATAATCCCCTTGTTACAAGCCAACAGGTAGAATAGGTGAGGCAAAACCCCTTCCCCAAGTTCGTCAGCATATAGGTCCAATCAGCAGCTTCTTTAGTCTCTGTAGAGGCAGGACTTCCGATGTAACTGGAACCGGGAGTGAGGCATGACAAATAACAGGAGGTGGGCAGAGAGGTGTGGTTATGAGAGGCAGGCAGGTTCAAGCAGGAAGGTTACAATTCCTCCCTTTTTATTAGAAAACAGCAGGTTAAAGGCATACTCAAACAGCACAATCTTGTACAGAAAGTCTTATGGTGCTTGAAGGTTATAATCTGTGGATAATACTCTACTGAATGGCATCTTACCCATCATCAAGGTCACGTGCAGCTCGTTTGATTCTACAAACTGGGCTTATTATGTGTTTATTCAAAAAACACAGCCACTTGACACGTGCCTCTGTCTTAGGTTCATACCACCAGAGACCTAGCCACAGAGACAGATTATTAAATGCACCTAGTCCATGCCTATAATATCAAGACATGCCTTTATCGTCTGCAAAGTCCAGGAACTACCACAGGCTCTCTGGAGTCCACTTTTCTTGAAGTACATGTGAAACAGTGCTGTTGTGCTGATGGGCAGCTGGGCATAGATACCTGATTGAGTTGTAAAATAGTAGCTCCCAAGCTTGGAACCTTTTCAATAGGTTTGCCTTCAATAGGCCTTTAGTTCAGTTGTCAATAAGTAACTTTTCATGTTAGAAACTCCGAGATTGAGCCTGGAGAAGGAGAGCTCCGGGACTGAGCCTGTTTTTTAGGTAAGGAGGGCTCCAGGATTGAGCCTGCTTTTTAGATAATTAGGGTTCCGAGAATGAGCGAATTTTGATTATCTTTGTACTCCAGGAATGAGTCTGCTTGATATAAAAACTTAAACGTTTAAAAATAACAATAACTTGAAGACGTCTCAGGCACTTTAGTTGCAAATTAGCAATACTTAGGCCCAAGGCTTGGCCTCTAGGTATAGAGGGAAGCCAATGTTGACTCTTAGAAAAAGGTGGAATCCATTTCAACCAAGCAAACTTTGTTGGCCAGTAAAAACGTTCAGCCAAGCTCGCCAGCCGTCTGCCCCAGGCACAGTACAATGGAAACTCCCAGTCGTGGACCTGTGGACGCTCAGGGGTAGCCGCGAGACATGCCAGGGCATGGCCAGATCAAGCCCAGCGGCCCTCTAGCCATGGCCTTGGGCCCACCTATCACCCACTGCTGCAACTGGGGAAAGGCGGCCACAATGCTCTGTCAACCTGGGCCTCTGTTTTGTCATTTTACTATGTCTCGGACACCCGCCAGCTGGCTCTGTCCCCCCTCCAACTGCACTTGTAGCCACCAGACCAGCCACCGCATCACTGCACAGCTGCCCCACGGAGCCCCCAGCAGTGTCGCAAAGCCAAAGACACCCCAGATAAGGGAGGCGGGCCATGCGGGGTTGTCTCGCTGCAGGCATAGAACAATGGAAACTCTCAGCCACGGTTTTTTGGGCACCCTGGACAAGGCTGGCGAGTGCCCCTTGTCACCTGGCCTGGACAGCCATGACTGCACGGCCATGGCCAGGCTGTTAGGAGGCTGCACTCTCCTGAGAACTTTTACGCGCCGACACACAGCCCCTCCATGGAGTGCCAGCGCACCGCCAGGCATGCTCCCGATCGGGATCCTGGCATCTGCCCGCCCACCAGTGACCGTTTTTCTCTGCTCGGGTCCCCTATCAGAGCAGCCAGCACAGAACAAAGGAAACTTTTGGCCCGCGTGCTCTGTGATGAGTAGGCGGGCCTCCACGACCATCTTTCTTGCGTGTAAAAACAAAGACGGAAAACAAAGACACAAAAAGACCATCATTCACTCAACAGGACAAGACAAACTTGCATGCAGCATAGAAATACATAAACAAGACATAGATAAAAATCAGGGAATTCTCCTGAAAAAGCCATAGGGAACTATAGCCTCTACATGGCCTGTTTCTGTCCCCATAGTTCCTCCACTTCCTGGGAGGCCCCAGCTCTCCAACCCGGAGCTTTTAGGGGGGAAAGGCTGCCTCCTTTTCCCTGGAGAATAGTCAGCCTTCCAAATTCCTGCCCACTGGCCATCTACCTGGCACCCTGGCCATCTCCCGGCAGAAGCTGCCGTACCACGACGTGACTCCGCCGTCTATCCTTAATATTTAAATAAGAGATCTCTGCTCCTTTCTTCTCCAATCCAGCCCCACGTCTGGGAGCCGCCTATTGCCGGCCAGCGGCAACAATAAGATTGGGTTATCTGGAATATGTTTTTCCTGTTATAGGAGTGGTCAAGTTGAAAACTTGCAGCCTATCACTCATTGCTTTAGAGGTGGAGGGACCTGGAAGAATGGAGCCATTAAGTGAGGCAAACTAAGGTGTTATGCAACAGCCAACTTTATTTGAGCAACAATTTATTCTCAGAGGTTTAAGCAAAAATCACATGAGTAAAGCTCCCATGAGTTCAAGCTGTATAAAATCACAAGGACAAGCCACACACAGCAAAGACATATTTTTCCAAGGAGGAATAACAGCAGCACACAATAAGGAATAATATGAAGTAAACCCACTCCTATCCACTACACCTGTGGTGAACACAAAATCACATTCCAGGCACTATTCTGTAGTTTGAAGAAACTGAAGTCATAAGACTTTTCTCATCTTTTCTTTGTGTTCTCTCACAAGACCTCAGCCTTCTCCCCTCCTGACTCCATTCCTAAACCATGCTCTGACAGAGGCTAGACAAAAGCCCATGACTGGAGAGATCTTTAAATAATGGTTGTTTTGCTGAATGAATGTAGTGTCAAGCTGCCTTCTTCATATTTCTGAAATGTATACCCAAAGTTTAATGCCATTGTCAGCCATGGTCAGAGTTTCTTTGCACAGTGGGTAGCAATTAATGCAGATATTAATAATGATTTGAAGTGCTGAGAAGCAACAGTTGTATCTCAGCCCTAAGTGAGACAACTATATGAGCCGCTCTAAGATGGGGAAGCATTAGAGAAGAGATGGAAGGGAGAACTAATATGCGAAAGATGAACCAGCTGTTCTAATCCATATGCACCCTCCCCCAAATCAAGAAAGTTAACGATTCCAGCATGGGGGAATTCATTAATGAAGAGTACTTCTTGAATCATTAGTCTTAAAGATTTTAGTAGACAGACACATTTTTTCAACTTTTAAAATGCATAAACAAAGGAGACTTTTAAAGTCCTTCCCAGAAAAAAAAAAGTTCAGATATTTTATTTTAAAACATAATTAGGAAAACCTGAGTATTATTGTCTCATGAGTGTTTTATGCAAAGCCATCTGTGGTGTGTGTACCCTGGAATGTGAAATTAAATAAGATTTACCTGGTATAAAGGTACACTCGAAAATACAACAGAAAGAAAAACACTAAAGAAAAAGAAACTTTCAAAAGCGGGACAAAGTCGGGCATGCCTCAAGCACACAGGCAATGACCAACAGCAATCTTAGGCAATACTTTGTTGATTCTGCCCCTTTCAGCTCCCACAGGTGTGCTGAGCTCAAAACTTTTGTACTGTGAGATTCCCAGGTTGTAAAAACATTCAGACATGAGTAATAGTGAGACACTCTGTGACGCCAGTGTCAAAATAACAAAACTGTACAAAGCAGCTTAAAGGGCTCGTGCAGATCCTATATCAGGTGAAGGAAGCAATTTTGAAGACCAGTAGGACAGATTTCTTTTTCCTGAACTACTTAATGAAAGTCATCAAAGAAGTATAAATAATTTTGAGGAAGAGAGAGAGAGAGAGAGAGAGAGTGAGAGAGAGAGAGAGAGAGAGAGAAGTTGGTGGGATAAAGAAGTTGGATGGATGTAGGGAGAGTTTTGAGTAGAATGATAAAAACCTTGATTGTGGAAAGATTGGAGTGTTGTAGGCTTATAGTATAATAGTAATTTATTGGAGGCCATCTTTGGCTCCCTTGATACTCATTCCTTTCTAATTCCCATGCCTGTCTTAATATCCCTGTGACTATCATCAGGTACAATATCTTAGACTATATGATCTTAACAAGCCCTAAATTTTACTACCAAACATGCTAAGGATGATATGTGACAGCATCTGAGATGATAGAGGAATTGTCCCTTCTTTACTTTAATCTACCTAATATTCCCACCAATATATTTAAAAATTATGTTATTCATGTTGGTTTGTGGGGATACAGTGAATGGAAGTGCAGATACCCAGGAGACTGGTTGCAGTGTATCTGTGCCCTGGAACTAAAATTAAGTGGTTTTAGGCCACCCAGCATGAATGCTGTGCACTGAGCTCAGATCTTCTGTAACAGCAGTAAGTGCACTTAACAACTGAGTCATTTCTCCAAGCCCTCCTCCACTAAATTTTAAAAATGTATTGATTTATGACATTTTTTTTGTTTTGTTAGCATAAAACTTAATCTGTTACCTTGTTAGAATAGAGTTTCACAAGTGTAAATGACCCTCACTGCTATGCTGACCCACTGAGTATGTTGACCTATGGGGCATTGTGACCTACAACTCTTTACATGTTATTATTAACTCTTCAGAATGTATATTCTGTGGGTTAGTATTTCTTTTCTTTTTTTTAATTGAAAGGATTATATTCATGCTGAGAGCTATAGCTTCAGTTCAACTCTGACCTGTCTCTCTCTGTACTTCTCACAGTGGTATAGAACAAAGAATTGGGGAACTGGCTACTCTTGGCTATCCAAACAGATTTCAGATGTCTAAAAACCTGGAGTCAAAAGCATCAGTCCACTGAAGCCTTCTTTCCAGCACTATCTTCCTAAGCACATGCTTTGTGGGAAGGGATATGCATTCCTGCCCTGTCCAAGTGCTTTTGAGTGGTGAATGGAGTTAGGCAGAACATGGAGCCAAAGTTTCCATTTGCCATTTCATCCTGACCTGACAAATATTAGGAGGGGTCAAACAAAGGCCATTTACTTTATTAAAATAAAAGATGAGGAAAAGAAAAAGAAAAGAAAAGCATAAACTATATAAAAAATGTAAGTTATGAAGTTTTTCTTAATTTTCATTTTCTCTACTGAATTATAAATTTTGATTTTTGACAGATGAGATATTAGGGATGGGAAGGTTAATTTATTTTAGCCTCTGTGTGTTAACATAAGCCTGAGTAAAAGGTACATGATGTACAGCCACCAAGGGGAGCACTTAATGTTCTTGGCACAGAGACTAGAATGCTAAGTTCACATTCCAAAGGAACATTGTTCTTGGTGCACATAGGATAGCTGGAGTTCAGCAGTCTATGGAGTTCACCAGGTCTAGGCAACAGTTTTTGCTTGAAAATGCGTGAGAATTATGAGGCAGGTAAAATTTAAAACTATGTTTCACAGACGATATTCAAGTACATTTCTTAACTATCAATTTTAAAATTGTCAGTTGTACCAAGTTAGGGAAAAATCAAATTTATCATCTAAAACATCATTATTAAAATATAATCATTTAATTTGAATTCATTAATATAAAGAAACTTAGTAGGAGACTGGAGTATGAAAGTGGGTAAGAACCAGCAGCCTTGGCATTGAGACAGTTGGATGCCTCTGATCTCCAGAACCCACTGATACAAGCAGAACCATCAGGAATCATTCTCAAGACTCAAGTATTCGAGTAGAGCAGAGACTGAAGGAAAGGCCATCTCGAGACTGCTCTACCTGGGGATCCATCCCACATATAGACATCAAACCCAGACACTTTTTTACTCAATTAACTCATTCATTCATTCATTTTAAACTCCAAATTTTATTCCTCTCTTCATCGCCCTCTGACTGTTCCACATTCTATAGTACTGTTCCATTACTCCCTGCCTCTTGTCTCCATGAGGATGTCCCCACTCCCCACCCACCCCAGACCTCAAAACTCCAGTCTCTTGAGGGTTAGGTGCATCTTCTCTGACTAAACTCAGATCCGGCTGTATATATATGTGCCCCACACCTAGCCATGTTCAGAAGACAATTTTCATAAACTCCTGCTGATAAACCTGCATGCCTCTGGTCACAGTGCCCAGAACAACCACCTTTTTTTACTTGTGGATGATTTCTCCCTGGTTTTATACTGTGAAACTCTCAAGAACTGTGTTAAATCACACACACACACACACACACACACACACACACACACACACACATACACATACACACATATACACACACACTTAGTCTTTGCAAAGGTAAACTTTTCTTCTTTTTGTGTAGAATTATTCCTATAGTTCATGAATACAGTTTTCTCCTCTGTAGCAAAAATGAAAAATTAGCGTCTATAGTGTTGGTCTCCCATGTCCACCTCATTTCCCTACTCTCTTGAATCAAATTCAATTTTTATAATATTCACTGTCTTCAGATTTTGTCTGTCTGTCTTTCTTTTTCTGTCTCTCTCTGTGTCTGTCTGTCTGTCTCTCTCTCTCTTTCTCTCTCTCTGTCTCTTTGTCTCCTATAAGACTCTGAGACTTTAGTTGGTTTTAATTGACAACATGCCACAAATTAGAAGGACTTGAGTAGGGTGCCTCCCCTGAAGCATTGTTCTGATTCTTTGCCTGACAGGGGAAGGACCACCCCAATAATTTGAGGTATATTCAGGTTGCAGTCTATATTTCTTGGAAAGGGTATTTCAGAATGAAGTTCTTCAGTCTTTTTGCATTCTTGCTGTTGATTCACCTTGTTGCTATAACTGCTGAACCAACATCAGTGTCTCAAGCTTTCATCATGGAATAGTGATGACCTGTGGCTCTCCAGGAACATCCACTGAGGCACCATCCCTGAGGACTGGATAACTACTGGTCACCTCTCCTCAGTAATGGTCCTCATTCTGTGACTATTCCGACTCTTAAGGCACTCACCCTCAAAGATCCAGTACTAAGTTCTTAGCCTCTCAAGTATGATTTGGCTATCATTAAATCCCATTTAAATTCACACAGGCCCACCCCCTCCATATGCTCAAACATGACTAAAACAAGTTTTTATTATCTTTTCATATAGATCTAAGAAATTCCTCTAAAACTCTTCTTTTTTTTCATACATTGCAAGCAAATCATTATTGTATCAAGACCTCTTTCTTATCTTTGAGAGAAAATAATAGTTGTTTAGGGAAAATGAAACAAACAAACAAACAAAAAGAATTATTTCCAATAACTTCTGAACTTTGAAGCATTTTCTTTTGTGTATAAAATGTCCACCTATTCACAGGAATTTACCAATGGACTAAAGACTGCCAAACACTCTAGTTCTTGCAGAAAGGGTTGGTTAGGATTTTATCTGTGCTCTCTATTATCTACCCTCAGTTTAGCAACCAGAAATGTGTTAACTCCTATCTGAAGCTGCCTTTCTTCCAGAGTCAACACCAATGTTTTCTCAGTGGCTACAGGAGAGCCCAAGCCATTTCCTTTTCTTTTATTTCTTATTTATTTATCCCCATCTCTTTCTGACTCACAACTGTTATTACCATATTTGCAGTAGGATCCTGCCTCAAAGCCAGCCACCCTCTGTGTTATGATAGTCTTCCCTCAGATATGTAAATGACTCATTTCATAATATTTTCCAGATTTCCCTATGAAACCTAAAACCCCTCCCAATCCATTTTCCTTTTCCTGATCTTTTACTCTTTGCTGAATTGCATCACATCTTCCAAAGCATACATTTATTTCATTGTTTATCTCCCAGGATGAATGTCTTAAATAAAATAAATACCATCGTTAAAGTTCAGAAAAATGATATCTTTTTTTTAATTTTTATTTTGACCTAGTCTTCACCCATGATTTCAGAGTGACTTTCTTTGTCTTTATGAATGTAATTAGAATGACTTAATAATTCGAACAGAAAGTAACTTCAAATAAAAATTATTCATTTATTTGTATATATATGTGAGGGCATAGTGTATATATGCAGGTCAGAAGACGAGCTGTGGGTTTCAGTTCTCTCCTTCCACCATGTGGCTCCTGGAGACTGAATTCAGACTCTTGGTCTTAGCAGCAAGCAGTTTTATCTGCAGAGCCATCTTATCAGTATACTTATCTTCATTTTCTTCTGTGTATGCAAAGTTCTTTACTTATAGGTCATGTTTCTCAACAATGACAATTAAGGAGAAAGAATTAATAATGTCTGCTCAAGCTTTTGTCTGCTTATCTTTCAGGATCAAAAAAAAAAAAGTAGTGAAATGAGAAATGTATGACTAGTAGAATTTTCTATAATTGAAACTTTCAGTTCCCTAGGAAATCTCAACTCAGGTCGTCTTTCCTTTCTCATCCCAGAACTTTTGTGAGAACTCAAGAAAAAGGACAAGAACATTCAAAGTCAAAATGCAAACATGTATCCTGCGGGAGATGGAGCATCAAATGTCCTTGTGTAGCTTTCTTTGGGATGTGCTGCCCCCAGGTGGATGCTGTAGATATAAACCCTAGGGTCTAAGAGTGAAGTTAATGATACTGGGAGAAGGAAAATCAGTTTTCTCCAATGTAGAGACATTGAGTATGTCAACCTATCCAAGGCCTTATGTTTAGTAGTTGACTAGCATATTATGGGCTCAAAATTAGCCTGTGCGTGTGTGTGTCTGACTCCCTGCCTCCGCCTCTCTTTCTCTCTCTGTGCTGTTTTTTTTTTTTTTTTTTTTTTTTTTTTAAAGTTTCTTTTTTTCTGTTTCGATGTTGCTTTATTTTGTTTCCTTTGGGTGATTTGTTGTAGTATTTGTTTTGTTTTTTGTTTGTTCATATCCCCTTCATTAAGTAAATCTATATTTAATTTTCTTTTTAAAATTTATTAATCTTTTTTTTTTTTTTACATTTCAAATGTTATCCCCCCTTCCTGGTCTCCCCTCCATGAACCCTCCCTACTCCTTCTCCCCTTTGCCTCTAAGAGGGTGCTCTCCTACCCAGCCACCCACTCTGGTCTCACTCCTCTAGCAACCTCTTTCTCTGATGCATCAAGCCTCCACAGAACTAAGTGCTTTCCCTCCCATTTATGCCAGATGAGGCCATCCTCTGCTACATATGTAGAAGGAGCCATGGACTGACGCATGTGTACTCTTTGGCTGGTGGTTTAGTCCCAGGGAGCTCTGGTTAGTCGATATTGTTGTTCTTTCTATGGGGT
This sequence comes from Mastomys coucha, assembly GCF_008632895.1. Lineage (NCBI taxonomy): Eukaryota > Metazoa > Chordata > Mammalia > Rodentia > Muridae > Mastomys > Mastomys coucha. The sequence goes on along the minus strand of NW_022196905.1, from coordinate 79,967,570 downwards.
TTGTAATCCCCTTCAGCTCCTTCAGTACTTTCTCTAACTCCTCCACTGGGGTCCTGGGGTTGGCTGTGAGTCTCTGCATCTGTCTTAGACAGGTGCTTGCAGAGGCACTCAGCGTCCAACCATCCCAGGCTCCTGTCTGCAAACACATCTTGGCATCAGCAATAATGTTGGGGTTTCCTGTCTGTGGATGGGATGAACTACACGGTGGGGCAGTTTCTGGATGGCCTTTCCTTGTGAAAGAACATAAAGTTGGGTGGGTAGGTAGAAGAAGAGGATCTGAAAGGACTTAGCGGAAGGCGAAGAACATGACAAAAATATATCTACATTTAAAAATTGTTTTAAACAAAGTATAATTAAAAGTAAAAATAAAAGGTGTATGTTGGAGGTTTTAGAGGGAGGAAGTGGAAGAAGAAATTATGGAATTTTATTACAATCTCAAAAAGGAAAAGAAATAATTTAATTTTTTAAAAAATTAATTAATATAACTGGATATTTTACATACATGAATAGATATATTTTATAAGAGCAAACCATAACACACAAGCACACCCATATAACCATGAGGAACACTACTAAATGAAAATCATTAAAAATAAAAAGTTCATGTTAAAATTATATAAGTACATAAAAGTTAGTTTAGTAATATATATGATCTATTAATAATGTATTCATTAACTTAAGTTTAAATAGCAATAACCTCTACTCTAATTGCAAGTTCACAGTACCCTATCAGGTTGTATTACCTGTCAAGTTAAATTACAAATTGAGCTTGTGTATTTTTCCTGACTGAAGCTATAATTATAGATTTTTTAGAAGCTTTACAATGATCTTATTTTAACCAAATGGTTTTACGGAAGGCAGCTGCCTGTTGTTGAAGTAACATTTAGTGTTATTACACAAGACTATCAGAATTTTACACAGAAAAGAAATTATTGGAAAATATTTGTGTCTCTCTTTAAATGTATTTGAAGCTGATAAGGCCTTCATTCTTTTATATTACTTAAAGGACCACTTGGATGGAGAGTCTTCTCACGACAGCATCAACGTAGTAAGAAAAAGGACATGGCAGCTTCACTGGGTTAAGGTAGAGCACATCAGACACTCTTTGTAGAGCTGATTTGTGTGGCTTTAACACAGAGGAACAAACACGACTTTAAGCCGCATGGATTATATCCAGGTGATAAGCAGAAATGCCCAACCAAGCATAGCACCCTCACTCACACAATTGACAGTGGGTGAAATGATTTCTTTTGCTTCAAAACTTTTAATGTTGGTATAATTTTTCATGACAACAGATAATAAAGAAGCCAATCATGTAAAAATGGCACTCAAGTTTTTTATATGAAGTTATTAAACACTTTTGAATAGCATATGAATTGAAAATCAATGTAGAGACACCTAGATTATTTTTTAATATTTAAAATAGTATAATTTTATTTGGGGGAATACATTTTCATTGGATATTGTCTTCTGGGAGACTCTGCCAGAGCCTGACAAATACAGAGCCAGATACTCGCAGACAACCATTGGACTAAGCTATGGGTCCCCTATGGAGGAGTTAGAGAAAGAACTGAAGGAGCTGAAGAGGTTTGCAACCCCATAGGAAGAACAACAATATCAACCAAACAGATCACCCAGCTTATTTTTAAAAGATTTATGTTTGTTTTATTTTATGAATGAGTATTTTGCCTGCTTTTATGAATGTGGAACTCAACACATGAGCCTGCTTCTTGTTGAAGCTGGAAGAGGGCATCTGGATTTCACCAAGCTGGAGCTGGAGTTAGAGAAGGTTGTATTTGCCATGTGGTGCTGGGTACCAGTACCTGGTCCTCTACAAGAGTAGCAAGTACTCTTATCTACTGAGCCATCTCTCCGAGTGATCAAAACATTTAAAATCAAAGTTTCTAACTTTTTTCCTGAATAAATAGGACGCATAGACACTGAATGAGCTTCTTATGTATGGCTCCCATAATATAGGAGAATGATTGCTAGAAATAATATAAATCAAATGCACACATTTGGGGGAAACAAGGTGTTTCCTTCAAATATAACTTCAGTGTTATATTTGACAACAAGGAGTGTTAAAAATGCAGACTCTGCTTTGACAGATCTTCCTTGAAAAAGGTAGGGATTAAAGAAACTGATTCCTGCTTCTGCTGTCTTCTATGAACAGATGTGCACAGTGAGGAAATTTTTATTTGACAGCTCACAAGAATGTTTTCTTGAACTTGAAAAGCAGTGTGTACTAGCAATATAACAGTGAAATATTTCCATAGACCACGTACAAATTCTAACTTGAAGTCATCCCATAACTTGGCAACATCATCAAGCAGGTGTATGCAATCCATGCACAGCTGAATTTGAAGAAAGCATGTGCTTCTCTTCTCTATGTTTTTTCCTCCAGCATCATCATGGAAGAGTGTCTCTCAGAGAGAAAGTTATTTCCCATTAAATTTGTATGAAATTTATTGCCAGATTTGCATAAAACTTAAACAGTGAATGATGACATTCTTAGCTACACTTGGTATTAATAAGTATCACATATTTAGAAAACCATATCTAAACCATGTTAAATATGTTATCTTTCTATATCAAGATATTTGAATAATTAATAATCTTTTTAGAGATAGGAAAGACTAATGAGATCACTCACTATCATCAAAAAGTTTGAGAAAATTAATCAGTTCATACAGCAGCGACTCTTCAACTGAAATAATCTTATAACTAATTATAAAAAGCTGTGAGGTTATGTTACATGAATTTGAGAATTTTTAATATTTTCTTATTCTTAATAGTAATTCCAAGCTTGCTAATCATTGTCATTTTTCAAAATGTACTTACTATAGACAGCATAGGCAGCATTCATTGCAAATAGTTATAAAGCAACCAACAGAAATATATATCTTCAACAAAAATGTAATAGGTAGGTTGATGGGTGTAAGCAGATCTATTTAATCTTTTTACCTTCAAGATCATATTCCACCTCCTATCACCCTGTTTGGCTAAACCTTATTTAAATTGCACTTTTTCCTATTGGCAAATGAGTCCTGCTGACACTGCTGTGAAGACTGGGTAAGAGATTTATAGACATAAAAAAAATCAATAGAAAATAATAGACTTTTAGAGAAAGGGAGTTTTCAAAATTTGTCTTGTGGGAAGGAGTCTTGTAACCTGAAATTTTTGTTAGTTTTTTTTGAAATTATATTAAATCCTCTTATTATACTGTGTAATACATTTTGGACTTGTTCCACAGTTTTTAAAAAAAAACAAAGAATCAGCAATGACAAGGCTTTGGGCTGAAACTGAAAAGTATGTTTTTTAAACTGGTTCTTCTTGGAAATATCACATTCAGAAGTAACCTAATCTTTTTTTGTTTATTTGTTTTGTTTTTTGGTTATTTGGTTTTACTATTGAGTTCGTGCCTTTCCGATTGATTTATAGCTGTAAAGTAGATGTGTAAGAGGGAAGTTAATTTAATTATAGCTATTTGCAGCAGAGCTTTAACTTGCTCCTTTGTTAGGGAACCATATTGCAACTTGTAAGGTTCACACGAATTTATAACAAAAGGCAGGTGAGTGTCACAAAGGCTCATTGTGCAGTCCTCATGACACAACTGCACAAATAGGGGTACAGTGTCAGCATACTGTGGCACTTTCTTTTGTCAAGTTATGTAGTTAATTTTAATTTTTTACGTGTTTCAATTATAAATACAATATACTTCGTAAGAAATAATTAAAATGAGGAAATAATTAAAATGAATACAATTTCTACATAGAAATTTCAGGTGTAAAAGGGGTGCTTATCCCTCAGTGAGCAAGTCGGCAGTGCTTTCTTTATTGTCATTGCCTAGGATAAAATTTGAATATTGCATCTCCTTTTCAGCTATATTAACATTTCTTGCACATGCCAGTTGGCATAAGCACAGTAACCACTGTTTTAGGTTTGCTATTGCATTGTAATAGGTCTTTTCTTTTCTCTTTTTATTTTTATTTATATTTGTTTTATTTTACACAGAGTCAAGGCTAATTTGACTTAGGCTATTCCCACTCCATTCTCCTTAGTGCTGGAGTTGTAGACATATACTACCATACTCAATTGTATTCTATCTCAAAATTTTCCATGAAAAATAAATTTAGTTTTACAATGAGCTTTAGGTCAGAACAAATAAAATACCATGCTCTCTTCTTTTTTGTGGCAATATTTACTTTTAATTTCTTTACATATTTATCAGTACTATTTCTGGTTTAGTCTCCAGTTTAATTCATTAATCTAAAACTTAATTTCTATAGTTTGAGAAATTTCTTATTATTTGCCATATTCCTGGAATATGAACATCAGTTTATGTTTTCACGTGATACTGATAACTCTTGCATACCCTGCTAATTTCACACACCAAGTATCCCAGAACACAAAATAAAGCTGAAAATCAGGATCCCCTTGAGGCCATAGCTATCCTCTCAGCTCCTCAGTGATCCTTCCTCAAAAACAATGTCTGGGGAGCAATCCATATTCTGAATGGGTGCAAAATGATGACATACATCATTCTATCCCAAAGTAACTGGGGCTTTCAAAGTCTGAACCACCAACCAAAGAACGTACTTAGCTGGACCTAGGCCTCCCCGCTCAGATGTAGAAGGTGTGCAGCTTGGCCTTCAGATGGGTCCTGAACAGCGGGAGCTATCCCCAAAGCTGATGCCTCTACATGGGATATTTTCTATTAGCTGGGCTGCCTTGTCTGGCCTCAGTGGAAGAGGAAGCACCTAGCCTAGCAGAGACTTGATGTGCCAGGGTGTGGGGATACCCAGGAGAGAAGAGAAGAGAAGAGAAGAGAAGGGGAGGGGAAAGGGGGAAGGATTGTAGAAGGGGGTGACCAGGAGGGGGACAGTGAGAGAAATATAAAGTGAATAAGTAAAAACATTAAATTAAAATTTAAAAGTAAAAAACAGAGAAGGATTCTAAGAAGAGCAGATTACATTGTCTGACACAATATTGGTTAATAAATATGGCTTTATTTTTTATGTATTCATTCAGGCTGTACATATGAATGTATAAGTATCCATTTTATATTATATAACCATAAATTTTATGTAATAACACATTTTATGTAATTTACTCTTAAATTTTACTTAGTATAAAATAAATGTGAAAAACATACTTTGGATTGATTTTCTAACTAATAAAGCACTTTACCCAAGAACTAAAAAATAACTAGAAGATACTGCACGAAACTGAGACTGACTTCTTGCTTAAAATAACATAAATAAAGTGAATCACAATCAATTATCCAGTCCAGTGAAGTATTAAAGACTACATAACTGTGGATGAGGCTGATATCAGACAAAACCTAAGGTGCAATAAAATTTCTCATTTAGATCAAATCTGTTGAAAATGACAAAAGAAAAGAATGAGATTAATATCTGCTAAGCACTCTCCAGGGTCTTTCATATTAGCAACTGTTAGCAAGTGTTAAAGACTGACTTTATACCTAAGATATCTGTCACTACCCTGGGTACACTTGCTTTTCAAGATAACTTAGATTATCCTTGAACGATCAAACCTCTTCAAATAGATCCTGTTCTCCAGAGCATCATTCATCATCCATTATACATCTTTTAGTGAATATTTTATTCACTTATTTATATTTCTCTCAGTAATTGACAAGATAATTTCTCAAATGTGATGGTAAAGCATTAGTGAATACAAATGTACCACATGCGTTTGACTTTCATATTATGCTCTTGTCATAAACTTATATGATTATACCATTATATCACCAGTAATATAATTATGTGGACTTACTAAAGTAAATAAATAAATAAATAACACTTACTGTTCAGGTCCTTACATATCTGAGTAGATTCTGGCACCTTCCGACTGACATTATCTAGCCTTGAAGGAAGCACTGATGAGTACAAAGAGTTGGATCAGTTTAAGGAGAAAATATCAACAAATAGGGTATAAAAAAAGGGGGTCAAGAGATCAAATTTCGAAGGGTCAAAAAATAGGAATCACATTGAAAGACATGATACCTTACCTTAAACCTGATTCCATTAAACATGAAACTATTGCTACTAATAACTTATGAAATCTGAATTATTTAAGTAAAAAGAGAACCCTATTTTTTTTCATTCTTTCTTTTTCCAGGAAAGTAGAGAATTTTGTTTGTTCAGCATTTTAAGAAGTCTACATCAAACCAGTCATGTTGAAGAACATTCTACTGTGGTCTCTTCAGATAAGTCTCCTAGGAATGAGTCTTGGCGGGAACGTTCTCATCTGGCCAATGGAAGGCAGTCACTGGCTAAATGTTAAGATCATAATAGACGAACTCCTAAGGAAAGAGCATAATGTGACTGTCCTTGTTGCATCCGGGGCACTTTTCATCACACCATCCATTAGCCCATCTCTGACCTTCGAAATATATCCAGTGCCCTTTGGCAAGGAAAAAATCGAAAGTGTGATCAAGGACTTTGTTTTGACATGGCTGGAAAACAGGCCATCTCCTTCAACTATCTGGACTTTCTATAAGGAAATGGCCAAAGTCATTGAGGAGTTCCACTTGGTGTCCAGAGGGATCTGTGATGGCGTTCTTAAGAATGAAAAGCTGATGGCCAAGCTGAAGAAAGGAGAGTTTGAAGTCCTGTTATCAGACCCTGTATTTCCATGTGGTGATATCGTGGCTTTAAAACTGGGAATTCCATTTATCTATTCCTTGCGGTTTTCTCCTGCCTCCACAGTAGAAAAGCACTGTGGAAAGGTCCCATTTCCTCCTTCCTATGTTCCTGCAATTTTGTCAGAACTCACAGACCAGATGTCCTTCACTGACCGAGTACGGAACTTCATCTCCTACCGAATGCAGGACTACATGTTTGAAACTCTTTGGAAGCAGTGGGATTCCTATTATAGTAAAGCTTTAGGTATGTAGCCATTTTTGTTTTATCATTTGAATATAAGTAAGGCTTCTAGAAAATCCTTCTTTAATTCTGTAAATCTATCTATAATTTGAAGTCAGCATAGCAGTATACTAGTTTTATCACATGCTAGAAGGAAAGAGTACTTTTGAATAAGCATAGGTTGTAGAATTATCAGACCAATTTGCTAATTTTATGGGCATAAAGTTTCAATCATTATATGGATAAAGACTTTAAGAAATAAATTGGATTGATAAGTAAAACTAATCCTTGTTTAGTTCTAACACAAGAATAAAATTTCCCTAGGAATTTCAGTTTTGTGCCAATGTATCTGGGAGAAATTACATTTTTTTATAAACCTTCTGTTATATAGACCAACATCTATGTTGTTTCTTAAGTACATGTAGTCTTCAGCTAGTGCATAATAAAGATTAAGATATTTGATGAGTACCTGCAGCCACTGTTTATTCACAATATGTATCTTGACAGCATCACTGTATCTCAAAGAGTCTCAAACTCAAGTAGTTTTTGTGTTTTCTCTGATGTTTATGCTTTACTAGCCATGGGTTTCCTAGCATTCATCAAATGCTGGCTTAGAAAAGACATTACCACTGGAATGATGGGCTGGGAGCATTAAGCATAGATGTTGCATGTGAAGAATAAATGTGTATGATGTGAATTATCTCTTAAATTATTCAGGTAAATACAAAAATAGGGTAGAGGAGATAGGCTTTACTTGAATGATCAAAAGTAAGTGATCTCCTGAAAATCTTTAGATTTCACCAGAAAACTGACAGGTAAAAAATATCAGGTCCTCTGGAAAACAATCATTGGAATAAAAATTGTGCCCAAGTTAGAAATCAAAACTAATATAATGTGTTCTAGATTTCACATGTGATGTACTTAGTATGGGTCAATATGAGAGGTGGGAGATGAGAGAAAAATGTGAGGGATGCCAATGTTGTTAATCCCATGTGTCTGAGTGTGTGATTGTGTGTATGTGTGTGTGTGTGCATGTGTGCATGTGTGCGCATGTGTGTGTGAGTGTGTGCATGTGTGTGTGTGTGTGTGTGTGTGTGTGTGTGTGTGTGTGTGTCAGCATATGTGCCCATCTACATCATAATCTAGAGGAAGACATGGGCCTTACTGCTCTGTCACCTCTGCCTTATCCCTTAATCACTGAACACTTTCCCTGGACAGTGAGCTCTGGCCACACTCTTGTTTGCAACAGTTTAGAGATTACTGACATATGTGGTCATATTCATAAATATTTTCAACATGAGTGCTGGTATCTAAACTCTGGCCTTCATGTTTCTGCATCAAGTGATATTACCTAATGAACAGTCTCTCCCAATACTCAATATATATTTTGACAGTCTTTTGCACATTATACTAGGCATTTAAGCTTGGAATTGTTTAAAGAGATTTGTTTTGTCAAAATTTATTTTTTACCAAAATGTCTGGATAGATGCATAGACCAAGGGGACAGTCTTAAATATGTATTACTCCCTTCCTCCCAAGAAATGTATGAGAAGGGCATGTGTTAGAAAGGTGGCTAAAACATGAGGAAAAAAAATCATGTACAAAGATGTACAAACAGTGTACAGTGTACACTGTTTAAAAATTTGTTGACACAGTAGAAGCCTACAGTTGTTTGATCACAGAAAAGTAATATTGTTCCTTTTCATCCACATTTTGATTATCTGGTTTCTAGCAAGTATGTTTAAGGAAATAATAAAATTCATGAATATGTAGTTTTTACAAACTTAGAGATACTACATACCCAATTTGTATTAGCTTATTATATACAGGCACTTAAGACTGATGCACTCTTTGTGAAGACTGAAAAAGATGTAAGATTAAACGAGTTTCAGTATTTCTGGTTTCAGTAAATTACAAATGGTGAGGTTAACTGAAGTAAAGAGTATAAAAATTAAAATTTGGTAGTGTGAATAATGTATTTCATTTTCATGTATGTGCTATTTTGCAGAAGATCTGGCAGGGACCGATACATAATGAGTTAAAGAGAATAGTATTTCAGAGCAAAGGATATGGGTGAGAAATTGGGATAACATTCATATAAAACTAGTATTTGTATTCTGACACTATCTTTGTTTCCATGTTTTGTGCTTTCCCATCACATGCAGATTGTTTACAATCTTTCTGTTTTGTTACATAACATATTTCTGGATTTGCCAAGAAACAAATAATTTGCAATCAAGTAATGGGATTACATGGTGTAAACATCTTTGAAGTTACCTAAAATACTTTCAAAATACATGATGGTGATGCATTTTATAGGTGGTAGATGCTAAATATCATTATTTCATTCTGTTGTCCTGATACAACGTACCAGATAAAAATCTTATTAGTGAGGATGAGACAAGCAAGGAATGAATCCCACATTTGATGAAATATATGTCCTGTTGCTAAGTTCTGAAGTTTATTATCTCTTTTGGAATTGTTTGTGCTTTCATTCATCTCCATTAGTAATGAACATCATTGTGTCCAAGTGAAGAATTGACAGTGTTTGCCAGTTAGTTCTTATGTGGCCTAGCAATGTTTACTAGCTAATGAATGAAAGTATTGAATGATATCAAGCATCTTTTGAAAATGACAAAATGAATAGAGCAAGCCAATGGTTCATAAGAACTTCAGAAAGAGAACTAGAGGTTTGTTTGTAATCATACCTTGAACCCTGAGTTCTTTCAAATATCTAATCTAAAATACTTGTAAATAGATACCTATTAATTACAGTAAATATTCACAAATGACTTTTGGGTGCGAGTAAAAGATACTAAAGTTTGATGAGCATGACCAAAAACTTGGGTGTCAATTTTAACTCTTTATTCTATGCTAACTACAGGTATCAACTTCTCCTTTGTTAACCTTTGTTCTATGGTCCATAAACTGATGATTTATTTCAGCGTGTACACGGCAACTTAGTCCTTCTTCTGTTAGAGAAAACAAGGATAGGTCTGATGTCTACATTGGGAAACTATGAAGACTCAAGGAAATGGGCCACTTAGCACAGCCAAAATAAGTGCTTAAAAGGGATGCAGAGAGGTGAAAAAAAGTAGAGGATTCTTGGAGAAATGAAGCTCCAAAGTTGTTCAAGGCTCCATTATGTCTTTATACCCTTAGTAAACAAGGAATCTTAATGTGCACCATCGCATTTAATGCAAGAGAAGGATGTACTAGACATATCTCGGGGTCTTTTGGATTATGTCATCTTTACACTATCACTCTTATTAATAAAAGTATTTTACAATCATAATTCTCAAAATTCCTTTAGTACCTTTTATACCTGTGAGATCATTTGTCATGTATTATTTCTCAGGCTGAAATTTCAGAATACAAAGACCATTGTTCTTTGCTTTTAAGTTAGTGCTAATTATAGAATCACACAATTCTAGACTTGAGGCAGGAGAGACTAATCTTTCTTAACAACTTGTTCATGAGAAAATAATGAGGCTTTATGTAGATTTTCTTAAATGTGATCTTGATATACAGCATTGTGTTGCTGACTGTCCTGAATTACCCCTGTCCTGACTCAGAATGTCTATATAAGTTCGCATTTTTTACCCAGACATAGTAATCTGTTGATCTGAGGGACATGAACACTTGGTTTTAAAAGAACAGGTAAGAATTAAAAGTACTAGCATACTGGCATAAGTAAATCATTTTAGTGAATAGTAATGAAAATGATGCTGGCAGTGGGCTTGAATGTTTTCCAAAGGGTCATGCGCATTAATCATCTGCTTTTAGCTCCCTGATCTAATTGAAGTTTTTGTAATGGCTCCAAACGCATTCAGGTCTCAAGTTGTCACAGCTGAGAAAATAAATGTACCAAATTTCCCAGATATTAGTTCTCTGTGGAAGAATGATATGAAAACCATGGCATGAGTGCTTAATCTCTGTTAATTGCTAGGAATTGGATCTCACCATGTCAAAATTATCCATTTACTCCTGTCATGACTCTTTCATTAAACCTCATTGACCTGTAAAGTAATCATAGCTAGCAATAATTAACTTATCCAGTTCCTCGGTGCTATTGTAAAGTCTTCACATGTATTTTTGTCTTTGTCATCTATCTTTGTAACCAATTTACACCACTTCAGAGCAAAAAAAATCATTATTATAGATGAAAAGTATTAAGAGTTCAGAAAATCAGGCAGGTTAACATAAAGTCATATTGCAATAGCTTAAAATAATATTCAAATTAAAGTCTCCTAGGCCCTCTTATTATTAGACTTTTGTTCCAATTTGTTTTTGATAACTATATGCTATTATTGCATCTGTATCATCCCCATATTTCTCTTGTCCTTCAACTCCTTCTGACTCTTGCTCTCCTCAAAGTCATGATCTATTTGTCAGTTATTATTACATGTATATGTATATATGTATTTAAGTATGTATAAAGTTGACTGAACTTTGCTTATATGTGCATGTGTAGAGAGCTCAATACTTGGGATGTGTAAACCAAGGCAGGAGATCCTCACTGAAGAAAACTAGTTCTCCCTCTCCTAGGAGCTATTGGCCATATCTTCATCATAAAGAGTTTTCCCTGTCTATATTGGCATGTCAGTTAATGTTGCCATTACTCTGTTTTTGCTTAGGCACTATATTGTTGAGATTTCATGAGTGCATTTTTCCTGTTAGGTCTAGGAGACAATGTCTAGCAGCAGGTGTCCTTGAACACCTGCTCTGACAACCTTCCCTTCCCTCTTCCCTGATTTTCACTAAGTCTTGGTGGTAGATTACATTGCAGTTGTATCACTTGAGGTTGGACTATCTCAATATAATAAACTTATGGCCAACATCAATCTAAATGGAAAAAAAACAACAAAACTCACTGAAGTTAGGATAGATACAGGCCTGTCCACTATCACTGCTTCTTTTCAATGTTGTGTTTGAAGCCCTAGCTAGAACAGTAAGACAGAGGAATGAAATTAAAAAAAAAATACAAATAGGAAAACAAGCCAAGTTCCCCCTATTTGCAGACAGTATAATAAATGAGATGTCCTAAAAATTCCATCAGAAAACATAAAAATGATCAGCAGTTTAAGCATTAAAAATCAACTTACAAAAATAAGTAGCCTTATATAGCATATAGTATACAGTATATACTGAGAGCAAGCATGCTGGGAAAGGAATCATGAGAAAAACTACAGCTCCTAGTAGGTTCAAAGATATATATATTAAAAAAAGAAAACCCTTAACCTAGGAACTGAAAGAACTGTTAAATGAAAACTTTGAACATCTAAAGAAAGAGCTCAAGGAGGACACCAGAAAATCAAAAGACTCCCTATGCTCATGGATCGACAGAATTAATACTGTGTAAAGGACCATAATACCAAGAGCAAATTATAGATTCAATGCAATCCTAATCAAAAGCCCCATGAATTTCTACTCAGAAATAGAAAGCAACAAAACTAAAATGTATATGCGATCACAAAAGACCTTGAATAGATAAAATAATCCTAAGAAAAAAGAATCACACTAGAGGTATTACAATACCAGACTCCAGAATTTTTTCTTCAAATTTAAATTTATGATAGAAATTTATCAGTTATTTAACATTTACTTAAACATTCTTGGGCATTTTTTTCACTTTTTTTTTAAATTAGTAATTCTGGTTTTTTGCCTATTCTTGATTTGTTGCATGAAGTTTAATTGCTTGTGCTGTTACTATGTTATTCCTTAAGGTATAGCCCTCTGTGGCTCTCTGTTGTCTAAGGTTTGTTGTCTGGGATATTTTTCTGGCTCTAAGTGGCTTCTGTGAACAGTTTCTAGTGAAAATAAGAGAAAGCATCTACACATTTCAAGTATGATTTTTTAAACTTAAAGCAGGTAATTTTTATTTTTATAATATCTCTGTAATATTTGAAAAAGAAAATAATATAAAATTCATGACAGTGGAGTATATAAAATCTAGTATGCACTGTTGTTAATTTTATGCTCTGACCACCACAGAACAAGCAGGAATTTAAAGGAACATCTTTTATATATTTAGGGTTTTATATATATAAATTACCTAGGAGATTTGAAGTAATAATAAGCTATTGAACTAAATGTTATATTCAGATGTTTATTTGAACCATGTACTCATGGAGACTAAATAATTATTGTAAAACAAAGTATTAGAAATTAATATATATATATTTATCTGCCAAATACCACTTTCATTACTAAATCAGACAGATTTGAAGTGCTCTTCTTTTTGCCACTTATGGAAATTTAAGTTCATAAGTTAATACCTGCAAGCCTCCACAAATTTAGTGTTCTTGCATGTTTTGAATATACAATATTGTTAAATATTTTGATAGTTTCTGAACTTAGGGAACAAATATCTCAGATGCCCAAAGCGACACTCATGAAGATCAACTCTTTACCGCCCACCCATGTATGATGTCTAAAAAAAAAAAAAAAAAAAAAGTCTGCCTCTGGTGTCTAGCAGGGATCCCCTGAGTCTTTGAAAATACCCTATTTTAAACTTCCAAGTACTTTTAGCAGCACTGCAGATGATATTTCTTATGGCCAGCAATACGAGATGCTTCAAACTATCCTTTGTCTTCTTTATTTTGAAGCTAGACTGACTGCAAAAGCACATCAGCTGCCTCCAAGTTAGAGGTGTCTCCTCAGAGACTATAAAAATGACAATTCTGACATATCTTGCCCAAGTTTCCTTTTCTCTCTGTTCCTGATCCTTTGGTTAGGGAAGGGCCTGGAATTGATTCAGGAGTAACTGATTTTTTTATGTCCATTCTTTAATTTTGCTTTTTATCCTTTTTATCATTCTATTTGTTCTCATGGCTTAATTTATGGCGTCTTGACGATTCTCACATTCCTTCGTTGTGTAATTGTCTTTGCTCACTTTAGAGATGTTCAGAACTGCAGGTGGTACCTCTACACACCTGTTCACACGTGTCTAAAGCTAGATTGCTAATGTAATCACGGGACTTTTTAATCTCCTAGCCCTGGGCAAGTCTGTAAAACTATTAAGAGTATTATGCCATTGCTCTGAGGGAAGTAGGCTTAGGGGTAGCTCTGCAGAGAATGGCAAATTTACAAATCAATCCAATCTTATTTCTGCTGCCTTCATTTACACCAAAGAAAAGTGAGGCCAAGGTGACCCAAACATGTCTCCAGCATCTCAAAACCTTCAAAGGATATACTGCTTCTGGTTGGGGCTTACTGCACTCCTTGGTTCCTCTTGCTTAGTTTCCAAACAGATCGTGTAAAACAGACCCTCTTTCAACAGCCTTCAAGGAACTGTGTTCTGAATTGTTTTAAAAGATGCCACAAGGAGGGAAATGAGAATTGACTATAACAAGGAAGTAGGAAGAAAGATGAATCACTCAGAATAAAAAGGCCATCCTCTCTATCATGTCTATTAATGTACTCCACAATCCAATCGATCTAAAACTTCTAAAGGTAGTTGCTGGAGGAAATCCTCAATGTGTGGATGTTCTTTTCAGTTTTCTTACTAAATGTGAATGATCCTGCCGGTTCAGCAGTGAGCCAAATAAATTTGAAAATATAATCCCAGTTGAACAACTTTGCATATTAGTTTTAGAATATGCAACAAAACTCAACTGTAGTTCTCAGTGAAATACAAGAAATAACATCTGACACACAATGTTGGAGGAGGGTCTAATAAGACAATACCCACAGCATTGCCTTCTAATGAGGACACATATAATTTTACAAAGTGGATCTGGGGTCACAGAATACACAGACACACCTTTCACAGCTTCTATTCATTACATTCGGACTAGATTTCACTTCTACCCAAACTATAATCATGTTGATGCATATTAAGTTTATATGTTCTTTCTTGATTTATACAACGATGGGCCTATGAATGGGTGTAACTAGCCTATCATATTCAATATTATTTTACCTGAAATCTACCTAAATACATTGAATTTTTCTTTTTCATCTTAAAAGAGCCACAATAGCCAGTCATTCACGGTGGATGTCATCATGGTCAAGAAGGCTTTACGGCTGCTTATTTTTCATTTAGCTCTGGCTGAACTTGTTCTCAGCGGGAATGTGGTAATTTGGCCTACAGATGGCAGCCATTGGCTAAATATTAAGATCCTTTTGGAGGAGTTGGCTCAAAGAAATCACAGTGTGACTGTACTGGCTTCATCAGAAACTTTATTCATCAACTCCAGACCTGATACCTTTATAAGTTTTGAAGAGATTCCAGTTTCCTACACGAAAAGCAATATAGATGAAATAATAGAGCATATGATAGCACTGTGGCTGGACCATAGGCCAACGCCTCTCACAATGTGGACTTTCTACAAAGAACTAGGAAAGCTCTTTGCTGCTTTCTACACAATCAATAAGCAAATTTGTGATGGTGTACTAAACAATTCCACTCTAATGGCAAGACTTCAAAAAGGTGGCTTCGATGTGTTAATATCTGACCCGGTAACAATGTGTGGCGAGCTGGTGGCTCTGAAATTGGGGATTCCCTTTGTGTATACACTACGCTTCTCTCCAGCCTTTACAGTGGAGAGGCATTGTGGGAAAATCCCTGCCCCGGTCTCATACGTACCTGCAGCCCTGTCAGAGCTCACTGACCAGATGTCTTTTGGTGAAAGGGTTAAGAATACCATTTCTTATTCTCTGCAAGACTATATATTTAAGACCTACTGGGGAGAATGGAATTCATACTACAGCAGAGTTCTAGGTGAGTTTCAGCATCTCATCCCATTGGTGACCACAGATACCTTCACTCTTATTCAGCTAAAGTTATCTAGCCCACTAGATGAACCAGAATGGATTGAATATGTTTGTTATATCTCTATATGTCTTTAGTTACTGTTCTTGTTTAAGAAAATCCTTCAAAAAATGTTTTGATGTTATTAATTTGTATTCAGTTATCATTCACCGGAAAGAAAATGATCATATTTTAGGTAGTAGCTTTCCAATGTTTAAATAAACTTTCAAAAACCAATAAAACTCACTTTACTAAGGTAAATATGATAATAGCCATATGAACAAAATGGCAATATTATGATAATACATATTCTCTCTCTTTATCCTTCAGCCTTTATCTGCAAAAATATATTGGAAAACATAAAAGGTTATTATTGGGAAACTCACAAGTACATTCTATTCTGCTGATTCCTTTTAATCCTAGACATCTTAGGGGGACTCACCCTCTCTCCTCACAGTGCTTCTGTGTCTTTTATGGGTCTACAGCTTTCTAGCCTTAAAGCTTCCTTATGAGAACGAACCACATAAAACAATGCCAGCTGAAGAAGGCCGTTCTGGATGATGGTTTATATTGTTTCTCTTTCTGACTCTCGTGAGATTTACTTCCATATTTCTTTTCTTTCCTGAATGGCTTTCCTCTAGCTCTGTTAGTACACAG
This sequence comes from Mastomys coucha, assembly GCF_008632895.1. Lineage (NCBI taxonomy): Eukaryota > Metazoa > Chordata > Mammalia > Rodentia > Muridae > Mastomys > Mastomys coucha. The sequence goes on along the minus strand of NW_022196905.1, from coordinate 79,951,268 downwards.
GGGGATTAATTAGTACACAGAATAACACTGGAGGCTGCCAGTGATATTTGTTTGCAGGAGTTAGGTGCAAAACATTTTCCTCTACCCAGATTTTCATCCCTTTACTTCTTGTATCCTTTTCATTTTCTTCCTTTTCTATTCTTTTCTTTGTGTAAAGGAACATTTACTGAATATAAAATATATGGCTAGTAAATTCCTGCATATAAAAAATATAATGAGCACAGCAGACAACAATCACCCCTTAGAGCTTACATTTGAAGTTAATAATTCATCACATGTGTAAAAATGTATTTTTATACAAATCAATATTTGTATATTTATATGTATACTTATAGATATCAATATATTTATATGATATATATGCACATATGTTAGCCTATGACATCTACTATGTAGTAGAGCAAGAAAATCAGTCCTTTGGGGTGAAATTGAAATTGCAATTATTCAGAGAGGCCTTTGGAGGTATCAAAATTAAGAGTAACATTTGAACGAGGTTCCAAGGGTGCTGAGTGTTTTGCCTGTGTCAAAAGTGTTTCAGCCTTAAAAAGAATTACTAGCAACCACATGCAGTCCTGCAACACTGAAATTCTACTCCTGTCATAGGTAAAATCACTTCTCTGTTGCTTTCTTGTATATTTTGTAAGTCCTTTATCCAAATATCCACAGAACTTTGTTTTGATTTCTTCATAAAATTTTATAGAGGGAAGATATTCTACATGTCATGTATATAAGGTAAAATATGAAGGCTAATTAAAATTTTTGCATGATCTTTTGATGGTCTGGTAACTACAAAATGGTGAGTAAAATGATTCATTTTTATATTTCATACAGTATAATTTAGGCTTTATTTTGAACGCATTTTAAGTATATTATGCCTTAGAACTGCTTCATCAGATGTTTTTAATTTTTAAGTTAATGTGTGTGTATGTATGGTTATATAGAAGTGTGTGTGTGTGTGTGTGTGTGTGTGTGTGTGTTGCTGAAGGTTAGAGGGGTAGTATGCCCCTGGGGCTGGTATTATAATTAACTGTGAGCTATCTGGCATGGATACTAGTAACAGAACTTGAGTATTCTGAAAGAACATTATAAGTTACTAACTGCTGAGCCATCTCCCAAGCTAATCAAAAACACATTTTGATTTAAGCATTGTCTACATGGTCATTTCTCATCCTCTGATATATGTTCTGTACTAGTTATCATTCACTGCTCACATTTGCAGGGTACACTATGTATCGTAGATGCTAAGGTGACTTGTACCTCCCTTAATGTTGACATTCAAACAGTATGATAGTGAAGACTTTGGAAGTGATGTTAGTTCTTGGGTAGAGACACATCTTGTTTGCTCTGGTATCACGTATATGGCTTAATGAAGTGTTCAGTCAGCATCCTTTATTCTCTATAAATTAGGTTAATAATTTCAGTGGACTCTAGAAGTTTATGTGTGTGGATGCATTCTGTCATGTTAAAAAGTTATGTTAAATATTGTTTACAACTTACTGTTCACTAAATCTTTAATGGCAGAGCCATGATGATATGCCAGTGAGGATCTAGACACAAAAGCTAATATCTTGCAAAGATGTAACACCATTGCTTGGTAGGTAAAGTGTTTGCCTTGAGAGCATGAGAGTTTTGAGTTCAATCTCCAGTACATATATTTTAAAAACAAAAACAAAACCACAAGCAAAACCAACCAACCAAACAACAAAAACAGGTAAGCATGGTTGTATCTACTTGTAATACCAGTTCCCTGGGGGTTGCTGGTCACCCAGCCTAGTCCATTTGGAAAGTTGGTACAACAACAATAAAAATTAAATAACATCTGGGAAACAAAAGCTGAAGCTGGCTGGCCTCACAAGTACATACATAGGCACATGCAGGGGACGAGTATGACCTCATATGTAAATACAGAGATGCATGCAGAAGCAAGGGTAACCTCATGTGTACATACACAGAGACACGTGGATGGCTGGAAGGAAAAGTGTCTCACGGACACAGCAGGGCACCTGCACAAAGGAACTCATAGTGATTGCAACAATATGAATAAAACCTGGGTAAGTAAAAACTGAACTAAATCTCTGCATGGTGTTAGGAGTGGGTCATAAAATTCTACCCATAAGCCGGAACTACTGTAGGAAAGGAAGAGACAGTTTTCTCTGAGGATGTAGTAACTCTATGTGCTCCACTGGGATACCAGACATTTAAGAGTATTAAGGCAGCACAAATTAATATTGAGAATTTAGAAAACAAAATAAAACAAAAGGTTGGGTGAGTATGGGAGAGGGTATATCTGGGAAGAGTTGCGTAAGGGGTAAATATAATCAAAATGAGTGACAGGACACACAGGGGTCAAGAAGAAATTCACATGGTTGTCAAGAATGTTAACTGTGGAGTTTTTACATCTTTGGATGTATTAAGTTGGTAAGTTATAATCTTCCTTGATTAGAGTTACATGGTTTATTGATAACTAAAACATGGGGTTAGTTGTAAATAACTAAAACTCTTTATCCAACTGCTATTGTCCTGTGTTTTAGTAAGAGTAAAATTTAAAAGCAAAAATCTGCAAAAAAATATGGTAGGTACTAAATCTTTTCTCTCAAAGTAAGCCATAACAAACATATAATGTCTGTGAATGTCTTTGTAAATAAAAAATTCTCAACTTCTTACATTACAGGATAATAACTAGACTTACAAATCCTATCATTTGAGAAGTTGTTTAAGTACTTAAGTCCATTATGTTCCCAGTTACTAAACATCCCCCTTCTCTCTCCTCCCTCCCTCCCTTCCTCTCTCTGTATGCCATGGAGTGCAGGTGGAGGCTGTAATTTAAGTTGGGGATCTGTCTCACCCTCTGCCATGTAAGTCAGCAGGATTGAATTCGTGTCTTTAAGCTGCGTGGCAAACACCTTTACCTATTGAGTCAGCTCACTTGCCCACTAAACATTTTTGAACATGAAATATTTTAAGTAAGAAGGACCACACTGTCCGAAACTGGTGATATGTAATGCCTTTTCCTGGGAATTATGTATTTTTTATAGTGTTAGGAATACCTAGTGTGAATAAACTAAGAGTTAAAGAAGACAAAAGCATTTTTATATTATTATTCTTTCTTTTAGGCATCAAAATAATTTATAATAGTTAAGTGCCTCTTAAATACACATGATATATTCTGAAGCTAAAAGTAATATGCACTCTACCAATTTTTAAAATCTATTTGGAACATTAAACATGATATAAGTAGAAAAAATCTCTTATGAAGTTCTTTATGAAAAGAAATTGTGACAAGTTCATGCTTAGACAGAAACGGTTCCATCTCCAAGAGAGAATAATAAGGGTAATTATGGCTTCATATAATGAATTGGGTAGTGTTCATTTTGTTTCTATTTTGTGGAATAGTTTGAAGAGTATCGGTATTAGGTCTTTTTGAAGATCTGATAGAATTCTGCACTAAACCCATCTGGTCCTGGGCTTTTTTTTTTTCTTTTTGGTTGGGAGACTTTTAATGTCTGCTTCTATTTCTTTAGGGGTTATCGGACTGTTTAGACAGTTTATCTGATCCTGATTCAACTTTGGTATTTGGTATCTGTCTAGAAAATTGTCCATTTCATCCAGATTTTCCAGTTGTGCTAAGTATCGGCTTTTGTAGTAGGATCTGATGATTTTTTGGATTTCCTCAGTTTCTGTTGTTATATCTACCTTCTCATTTTTGATTTTGTTAATTTGGATACTGTCTCTGTGACCTCTGGTTACTCTGGCTAAGGGTTTATCTATCTTGTTGATTTTCTCAAAGAACCAGCTCCTGGTTTTGTTGATTCTTTGTACAATTCTTTTTGTTTCTACTTGGTTAATTTCAGGCTTGAGTTTGATTATCCTCCCATTTACTTCTCTTGAGTGAATTTGCTTCTTTTTGTTCTAGAGCTTTCAGGTATGCTGTCCAGCTGCTTAGTGTAGCCTCTGTCCAGTTTCTTTTTGGAGGCACTCAGAGCTGAGTTTTCCTCTTATCACTGCTTTCATTTTATCCCATAATTTTAGGTACGTTGTGGCTTCATTTTCATTAAATCCTCAAAAGTCTTTAATTTCTTTATTTATTTCTTCTTTGACCAAGTTATCATTGAGCTTAGTGTTCTTCAGCTTCCACGTGTATATGGGCTTTCTATTATTTTTGTCTTAATTGAAGCCTTAGTCCATGATCATCTGATAGGATACATGGGATTTTTTTTTCAGTCTTCTTGTATCTGTTGAGGTCTGTTTTGTGGCTGATTATATGGTCAGTTTTTGAGAAGGTACCATGAGGCACTGAGAAGAAGGTATATTTTTTGTTTTAGGATGAAATGTTCTATGGATATCTGTTAAATCCATTTGGTCTATAACTTCTGTAAGTTTCAATGTGTCTTTGTGTAGTTTCTGCTTCAATGATCTGTCCATTGATGAGAGTGAGGTGTTAAAGTCTCCCACTATTGTTGTGTGAGGTGCAATGTGTGCTTTGAGCTTTACTAAAGTTTCTCATATGAATGTGGATGCCCTTTCATTTGGAGCATAGATGTATGGAATTGAGAGTTCTTCTTAGTAGATTTTTCGGTTGATGTATATAAAGTATACTTCCTTATCCTTTTTGATAACTTTTGGCTGAAAATTGACTTTATTTGATATTAGAATGGCTACTCCAGCTTGTTTCCTGGAACAGTTTGCTTGAAAAATTGTTTTCCAGCTCTTTACTCTGAGGTAGTGTCTTTCTTTGACACTGAGGTGATTTCGTGTATGCAGCAATATGCTGGGTCCTGTATACATATCCAGTTATTTTATGTCCCTTTGTTGGGGAATTGAGTCCTTTGATGTTAAAAGAAATTAAGGAATAGTAGTTGTTGCTTCCTGTTATTTTTGATGTTATTTTTATGTTTGTGTGGTTATCTTTTTTTGGTTTGTTGAATGAAGATTACTTTCTTGCTTTTTCTAGAGTGTAGTTTTCCTCCTTGTATTGGGGTTTTCCATCTATTATCTTTTGTAGGGCTGGATTTATGGAAAGATATTGTGTAAATTTGGTTTTGTCATGGAACATCTTATTTTCTTCATCTATGGTAACTGAGAATTTTTCTGGGTATAATTGCCTAGGCTAGCATTTGTGTCTCTTAGAGTCTGTATAACATCGGACCAGGATCTTCTAGCTTTTATTTTCTCTGGTTAGAAGTCTGGGGTAATTCTGATATGTCTGCCTTCATATGTTACTTGTCCTTTTTCCCTTACTGCTTTTAATATTCTTTGTTTTGTTCATTTTGTGTTTTGACTATTATGTGAAGGAAGGAATTTCTTTTCTGGTTCAATCTATTTAGAGCTCTGTAAGCCTCGTGTATGTTTATATGCACCTCTTTCTTTAGCTTAGGGAAGTTTTCTTCTATAATTTTGTTGAAAATATTTTCTGGCCCTTTAAAGTTGGGAGTCTTCATTCTCTTCTCTACTTATTATCTTTAGGTGTGGTCTTCTTATTGTGTCCTGTATTTCCTGGATAGCTTTGGTTAGGAGCTTTTTTCATTTTGCATTTTCTTTGACTGTTGTATCAATGTTTTCTATGGTATCTCCTGCACCTAAGATTCTCTCTTCTATTCTTGTGATTTATTCTTGTGTTCTTGTATTCTGTTGATGATGCTTGCATCTATAATTCATGAACTCTTTGCTAGGTTTTCTTTCTCCAAGATTGTCTCCCTTTATGGTTTCTTTGTTTTTTTTTCTTTGTTTCTTTTTCCATTTTTAGATTCTGGATGGTTTTATTCAATTCCTTCACTTGTTTGGTTGTGTTTTCTTGCAATTCTTTAAGGGATTTTTGTGTTTCCTCTTTAAGGGCTTCTAGCTGTTTACCTGTGTTCTCCTACATTTCTTTAAGGGAGTTATTTCCGTCCTTCTTAATGTCCTTTATCCTCATCATGGGATGTGATTTTAAATCAGAGACTTGCTTTTCTAGTGTGTTGAGGTATCCAGGGCTCACTGTTGTGGGAGAACTGGGTTCTGATGAGGCCAAGTTTTCCTTGGTTTCTGTTGTTTATGTTCTTGCCCTTGCCTCTTGTCATCTGGTTGTCTCTGGTGTTAGCTTGTCTTGTTGTGTCTTGCTGTGTCTTGTCCCTCCTGAAAGCCTGTGTGTCAGAACTCCTGGGAGACCAGGTCTCTCCAGGAAGTATTTATGTAAGGAGCACTGTGGCTCAGGATCAGCTCAGGGCACAGACAGAAACCGGAAGGATCTATATTATTACTCTTAATATAAGAGATTTCATAAAGTGCTTGTTTCCTACAAGGTTCTCTTTATAATGTTATCCTTTTATTCTTTATGAAAAAAGTAGAGTAGTAAAGTTGGATTGTGGTTTTAAGGGCCAGAGGTACATGCTTTTAAGGGCCAGAGGTAAATACAAGAATACATACAAGTGAAGTTTATATCTTGTATTATCAGCATTGCATCTATTATGGGAAGAGGGGCTAATCACCTTTATCTACCTAACAGGCAATGGAACGGGAATATCAGTAATATGATAATATCATTCCTACTCAGCAGCACATGTAGCCATTATTCTTCATTGTGCTCATCTTTGTTCCCTATATTTCAGAGTGGCTATTCTCTCACACTCACATGCATTCAATTAGAATGCCATCTCCTATGTTTTGATGTAGCCAGAAGTCCTTCATCTCCAAACTCAAGTTTCTTCCTGATGTCAGATTTCAACCTTACAAAGTGAGCTAACTAAACTAATTCATATTCTATATGTTATAGCCAAATCATTTATGTTATGGAAACAGAACACAAACAAAGCATAACTTTAAGAAAGACAGGTTTTACTTTTAGTAAGAAATTAAGGCATCTTTTCAATTTTACTGTTAAAATGTTTATCTTGTCCTTTAAGTCATATCTTTATATTTGTTGTATATTGTCTTTGCATTTTCCGAGACTAGTAACTAGTTTATTCTAATAAACATCATGGACCAACAAGTTTACCTTTTTATTATCTTAAAAATCCTTCTACAAATGAACATGATCACAATAGGTGACAAAATTGCTTATTCAGTAATGGGCTAGCTTAATGAGTATGAGGGATTGATAATAATCACCAGAGTCCACATGAAAATATAAAGTACAGTAGCATACACTTCTAATACTAGCGCTCTGGAGGCAGAGACAACTGGATCCATGGGGTCACAGAAGAAATTTAAATGTCTTTTGTTCTAATTTCATTAGTTTAGAGCTGCCTATGAGGCCTACACATGCTATACATAGACAATAACTGACATATTTCTCCCCATTTGTGTGTTTTTATAACTCTGGAAGTTAGTATTTGACTTGCTTCATATATAAATTGGCACTTCGATTGAGCAGACACTTAATCTCTGCAGCGCAGGGTGGGGAGCCACAGCAGTAGTTTCTCAGAAAGGACCATGATGATTCCCTGCTGTGGCTCTGCTGTGCTAATCAGAGCTTTCATAACAATGTCCTGGAGTGTAACCAGGGTATGGGCTTCAGCCTAGAGCTTCTTCTCAAGAAGCTTGCATAGAGTGGACAGAGGTGACAGCTCCCACATCAGAGTATCTTCCTAGATCACAGCACCTCAAGTCTCCTACGTGCCCAGTGAGAATGAGGTTACCAACAATTCAATAGCTTCAATGACAGAATCTACAGTGTAGACCTCCTTGTGAATGCAATCATAACACTGCCACTTTGCAAGCAGCATGACAAATGCAACATTTCATTCTTCTAGAAACTAGGAAGTATGAAGTTCTCACCAAACTGCTTTGTGATAACTTGAAATAGAATAGATGTTGTCAAAACATACAAGAAAGCTACAAATAAATGCCAATCTAGTAGAAAATGCTTTTTTATCACATTATTTTAATTCTTAAATGTCAACTTAGTATATCATAGTTATTAATTTGTTCTTGGTAAACTATTTCTTAAACATCTCGATAAATTCAATTTAGTACAGCTTATGACTGTAAGAAATTTTCTTTCTTTTTTTATGACTATATATTTTTACATCATTTCCCCAGTTTCCATTTTTCCTTAAATCTCTTCCATAATTCCCTGCTATTCTCTTTCAACTTGATGGCCTCTGTTTTCATTAATTTTTGTAAGCACACATACACACATATATAAAAATATATATAATATATAAATATAATGCTATATATAGACAATATATAATATATAAATATATATAATATATTTATATTATATATAGATAATATATAAATATATATGATATATTTATATTATATAGATAATATATAAATATATATAATATATAAATACAATCCACTTAGTCAGCAAAATGCTACTTGAATATATGTTTTCAGGGCTGAATATATGTTTTCAATGGATCAAGAATAACCCATTGGTGTGCTTTTCTCTGGGAAAGACTGTTTCTTCCACTATTAGTATGACCTAGAGTTGTTTAAGGTTGAGGCCTCCAGGTCTCTCCACTGCCCACTTTGATATGGCTTCTGTTGTTTTCCTTGTTCAGCTCATGTTTAAGCACTCGGTTGGTGAAACTTATGATATACCTTCTAACGCTGCTAGTAGACACAATTTTATAGCAAACTCCCTGATCCTCTCATGTTTATAATCATTCTTCCCCCTAGTATTTCAAAAATATACATTAAGAAATTATTTGCCAGTAAGTGTAAATATTTGTTCAATTTTCTGTACTTCACATGGACTTCATATTTACAATCCCCGAATCACTGTTTTGGATCTCTGTGGGTATATGTGTGCATGTGTATGAGGTTACGTGTTGTTGCGTGTGGAGGCTAGAGGGTATCAACTGTCTTCTCATACTGCTATTGCCTTACTTACTAAGAGATGGTCCACTGAGCTTGGATCTCACCAATTTTCAAATCTGGTTGGCAAATGAATTCCAGGTATTCATTTCTCTTTAAATCCCCCAAACTGAGGTTATAGGCATGTACTGCTGCCAGCCTTTTATAGAATTCTTGGAATAAAATCTCAAGACTTCTTGATGTAGGACAAATATGTTACCAATGATGTACACTCCAAAATCCGTATATAGCTATTTTAACATAGAATTCAATAACTGTTGTAAGTAATTATTTGTTAAATCTAAAATCTATTAATATAAAATTCATCTACTGAACTTGTCTAAAGTTTGGAAGAAGCACACATAATATAAAGCAAGAAGGGATGTAAACATGTTGGTGGGGGAAATTTGCGACGGTTTAAATGCACTGCCTGGAAACTCCAAGCTCAGTATCCTCAGGCAGTGAATGTAACTATGTCATTAAGTTGTGTGACTTCACGCACTTGTCAAAACTACTAAACGATGACATTTAGAAATAATATATGCCAGGCCTGCACAAGATCAACAGGTTTATTTAAAAAGATTCTCATTGACTCTTTTCTCATCAGAAGCACATGTTTTTCTGTGTATAATTGCCTGATATTAGCATTTCAACATAGTCATCTTCTCTAAATAGCTCTTGAAAGTATCATTTAATATTTTTCTCATTCCTGTGTTTTTCTTAATGGCAAGTGTAAAGACGTATATTGGTTATCCTTATATTTGTATCTCGCATCCCAAACTGTTGTATTCAGAGAGTTAATCAGGGCTCGCCTAATGATGAAATAATGATGAATCATTTACATAATGGGAATCCTTCAACATATTTTTTAAACTAAGTATAACACAGTGTATAAGAGAAATTTGTTCCTAGCAGGAGACTGGAGAACAATGAATGATGGCAAGTAGTTTACAGGATAGAGACAATCTATCTTCTGCCTTTTACTAAAGAGAAGAAATTGTGGAATTCATCAGTCATTGTAGCTACACATAAACTTTTATTGGTTTATTTTTAGGGAGGGGTAATAGTTGTATGTTACCCTTTTTCACTCTCTTTGTAATCTCTAGTTTTCACTTTCCTATTCTTTTAATATAGTCATGATAACCATCTTAGGAAGTCTACATTTTCTTCCAATAGCTAATGAGGAAATGCATGATACCTTTTTACTTGGCAAATACGAGTATTAATTTCTTCCAATCAATATTATGTGTATTCTCCAGGAAGACCCACCACACTGTGTGAGACTATGGGGAAAGCTGAGATTTGGCTAATGCGAACATATTGGGATTTTGAATTTCCTCGTCCATATTTACCAAATTTTGAGTTTGTGGGAGGACTGCACTGCAAACCTGCCAAGCCTTTACCTAAGGTACGTTTATGACAGAGACGTTTTTAATTATTCCAGGATACAATAAGTGATTTTCCTTCAAGATTAATATCTTTAATAACAAAGATCTATATTTCTGAGTAACTCCACTGTGCCAGGAGAATTTCTGCTCTCATCATAATTATTTTATTAACTATAGTGGATCATTTGGACTTGAGAATTTAAGCGTATGAGTGGATCTGGGGAGAGGGGAGTTGGGTGGAGGGGGAGAATTGGGAGAAATGGAGGGAGGAGTGGTCAGGATATATTTTATGTGAGAAAAAAGAATTCCAATAAAAAAATAAAATAAAGAAGAAACTAACAACTAAAAGTCGAATAAAAGATATATTAAAAACATTTGTTTTTCTGTGGTATGGATTCTGCAATTGGGGTAGAAAAACAGGACCATGGATGACCAGGGAAACGCTGAAGTCTTCCTCATGTGCCTGACAGAGCTATGGAGAAGGAAATATTCCCTAACTGTTTGGTAGAGAAAGATGCCTTCATGAGAACTCCAGATGAATTGTTTAGGATGAGTAAGAGAAAGCACATGTTGAGAGCCTTCAAGAGCAGGCATAACTCTCAGACTTTAGTGTGTGGGTTAATAGACATTGTGGTAACCTGTATTGTCCTAGTAACAATTGGTATGGAACTGTTATCAAGAACCAATAATGAAGATGGCTTTAAGTTTTAGCATAATATCATTAAGGAGATAAAAAGATATTTTACATGATTTTTTCTTTTTTTAGGAAACTTTGGTTAGGTCAACAAAGAAGGTTTGATGCAGACTGTGACTCATCTACATCAAGAAAAAATCCTACCATGAGTAGACAAATTCAAATATTATGATAGTTCCATGATAATTTTATTAGAATTACTTGTGTAACAGGTGTGATAATAATTCTAAAAGTCTAGCTCATTGTCTTCACTAATGTCAACAAACATTTTATTTTCTTTCAGATACATTTTGGGAATAACATGTTCACTTGCAAAGAGAAGTGATGCCCTTATTTTCTGTTCCCTTCTATGGTGATTTCGTGTCACATTCATTCTTAAATATACCTTATTTTTTTTCCAGAAAACATATTTTCTCATTCAGTTACTATCTAGTTTTACATATCATGGGACAGAGAAATATAAAAAGTTTCTTTGATCATTATTTCCATGTTTTCTACCTAGAATGGTAAGCGAACTAAATTTCCCCCTAATGATTCTACACATTTTCAACAGAATGTCATATTTGCAGGAAATGGAAGAATTTGTCCAGACTTCAGGAGAACATGGTATTGTAGTGTTTTCTCTGGGGTCAATGGTCAAAAACCTGACAGATGAAAAGGCCAATCTCATTGCCTCAGCACTCGCCCAGATTCCTCAGAAGGTCAGTAAAACCCTTGATCCTTGAGAACAGAGCAGCTTCAGGCAGGCAGTAGAGAGAGTGGTAGTGCTATCTGCAGATAGACACTGAAACCTGTCAGCTGCTGAGCCCAACTACTACGGTTTCCAAGGGTTAGTACTATGTTTTTGATATATTTGTTCATTTGCCTTATTATCCAGTTACTATGAAAAAATAGACTTCTATAATCTATTAATAGGATAGAAAAGAAAGCATTAGGCCACTTCTAAAACCATTTGGCCTGGATTGACTGACACCAAATTCTGAAATTTGGTTTACCAGAATGCTTTTAAGAAGAAAGACACTATGCACCCTTTAGAAAAAAATCATGCCAAAAACTATACTCCAACATTCTGAATCACATTAAGGCTATATGAAAAATAGGTGTTTTAGAAGTAGAAGGCCTAGAAGCTACTATTCTTTCTAAATTGAATATTCTACAGTTGTAGAAACAAAATTTGAATATTATTTTTAAATATATTGTATTTTATAATTTATGACACTCAGTTAACCTTAAAGTTTATCCTTGTTATTCTACAATTTAACTCTCTATTTATTCCTATTCATGGACTAATCTAGCGTCAGTCATGTATTGGTTAGTTTTAATATAATTGTATAAAGGTAATACATTAGTAGGCATCTTAAAATTTGTAGCTTTTATACCTACATTTGTCTCTTTCATTCTTTCACAAATAAACAAAAACCCAAAAACTAAAAGAAGAAAAGAATATTATCCCCATATGTACTCTAGTATACTCCTAATAGCTTTTCAGTAATAAAGATCAAAGTAGTAATCTATGTTTATTAGATTAGTAGTAAAGGCCACTAGGAGTGGCTAGCTGTGGACAATCCTACCCTGCAACTCCTTGCTTGCAAATGCCCATACCTGTAACCCTTTCTCAAATACGACCTAAAGTATGTACAATGACTGTATTCAGTAATTTGCTGCCTCAGCACACCTTCAAAATGTGTGCTTTACCTGCAAAATCAAAGCACTGTCTTCCACAGGTTTTGTGGCGATACAAAGGAAAGATACCAACCACATTAGGATCCAATACTAGACTGTTTGATTGGATTCCTCAGAATGATCTGCTTGGTAAGACTGTGTAGTCAGAAAGCAAGTTAGACGCCCTTGGTCCTGTGAAGGCACAATGCCCCAGTGTAGGGGAATGTCAGGGCAGAAGATGGGAGGGAGGGAATGGGTGGGTGGGTGTGTGGGTGGGAGAGCATGGAGAGTGGGAGGGGAAAGTGGGGTTCTAGAGGGGAAACCAGCAAAGCGTATAACATTTGAAATATAAATAATTAAAATATCTAATAAAAATTAAAATTATTGGATGTTTTCCACTTCCTCAACACTAAGAAATTGCTTACGTTTTATATATTACTTAAAGTTTTGCTTTTGTGTTAGTACTGGGTATTGAATCTAGAACATTCTGCATGCATTGAAAATACTACACCACTGAGCTACAGCACAGTCCTTCACCTCCAGGTTTAAGGAAGAAATAATTGAACTGTACTCATCCACAACTGCCCTGTGCGCAAAAAGACATCTTTAAACATCTTCAGTTCCTATCAGATGTTAGAAAGTATTACCTCAGTAATACTTTCCCAGACAGTGAAAAAGAGTTCATTTCCCCCACTGTGGGGATATGATTTCCTAGAGTAGCAATGTCTCATGCTCAACATTTATACAAAACGTTGCCTTCATTGATGACTATGACCCTTTATCCCTTCTACCTCTGAAATTCTGCCAAGTAATTAGCATGAAATCTATACTCACTTCTTCCTTTCTCCTCAAAATAGGACATCCCAAAACCAGAGCTTTTATCACCCATGGTGGAACAAATGGAATCTATGAGGCCATTTACCATGGTATCCCTATGGTGGGAGTCCCCATGTTCGCTGATCAGCCTGACAATATTGCTCACATGAAGGCCAAAGGAGCAGCCGTGGAGGTGAACATGAACACTATGACAAGTTCAGATCTGCTCAATGCTGTGAGAACAGTCATTAACGAACCATCGTAAGTACTGAATCTTGTACAGCTATGGTTGACATGGTTAGGCTGTCTATAGTTCTACAGTATTCCGAAACTTCATTCTTTTGAACTTAGTTTAATACAAGTAACAAGAGATTGATGTAGATATTACTTGCTTCATTTTCAATTAATAAAGCTATTTCCAAAAATTGAAAATAAATTGGATTTAAATATTCAGTAAACATTTTTCAAGTATATTATTAGCATATTTATTCTTGTATATAATCATGCATAATTAACTATTAATACTGTATTACCACACATTGGTGTTATAAGTTACTTCTAAATATTTTAATTGACTAAACATTATACAAATCTTAATTTAGGACCTACATTATACATTAGGAATATCAGTAACTCTTAGTATGAGCTTTCATTTTCCATAAATATTGACTTTGAAATCTATTCAACTAAACTATTACTAAGGTATAAATTGCTGCTGATTTGACTCATTTTATTAAATGTAAGAAAATCTATGATTGTTTTCAGCTCAGCTTCCCAGAATGTTTATTAGATTATGTTAGATTTTAAAAACATTTATGAAAATAAAAAAGAATTGCAATTACTGTTGGGAACTCCACTTATGCACTAAAATGCATGGCATTGGAAACAACTTCTCATGAACTCCAAGCCTACTACTACTACTGATATTATCTGAAATCACAAGTATGTGATTTTTGCATTATAGTCTCAGATTTCATAAGACATCTTAAAAGTATGAAAAATTATATGATATGTAAATGATAATAATTTTAACTATTTAGAGCATTTTAACAGTCATACTTTATTGCCACATATGATATAAAATGGTATGTGAATATGGTTATTAATTATGCTGCCTTATAATAAAATTTTATTGGTATTCACAAAAATATTTTCAATCAAGAAATTTAACTTTACATTTTCTATTGAAAATCTTAACTTAGAATTTTTATAAATAAAAATTATTTGCTAACATTTCTTAGAAGGAACATGTAAACTATTATTTTTAATTAACTATAGCTCAATACATGTGAAAAAGAATAGGTGGTTTAATTTGTATTAAACTTTTTATTTATTTATTTATTTATTTTATAAATTTATTTTCTTTTATTTTAGTTTATAAACTATATTTTTATCCTTTGAGTATATATATGTATACATATATATACATGATATTTTGATCAATCTCATATCCTACTCCTTCCCCAAATCCTCTCAGATTCACTCCTTCCCACTTCATATCTATTTTTTTAAAATAAACCACAGAGTCTGATTTTTGTTGCTCATAGCACATAGGTTTGGACTTATCTACTAGAGCAGTGTTAACACATCAAGATCAAAACTTTAAAGAAAACTGAATCTCCCTTCTCTATCAGCTAGCACCTGCCCACAGGTCCTCCACTAACATGCACCAAGAATGACCCACATGAGTAAGGCCACACTGGCTCTTTAACACCCAAATAAGTGTTAATCACTTTCCCATAATACTATGGATGTCTTGGAAGCAACAGGACACCTCTTCACAAACCCCGTCGTTGCTATGAATATAGTCGGGACAGAGTTCAGAACTTTACCTTGTGAACAAACCAAAGTTAAATGTATTAATTCTCCTTATTTACTAGGGAACTCCAAGAGAAAGCATGCTTTGCCTTCTAAATATTTAGCTCTCTAGTTGATGTTATCTGTTCTTGTTTTGCTTTGTTCTGGTTGTTTTATTTTGACATAGTATCTCATTATATAACCTTGGCTGGCCTTCTGGGCCCTGGATACTGTTTGAGAAAAAGGTTA
This sequence comes from Mastomys coucha, assembly GCF_008632895.1. NCBI lineage: Eukaryota > Metazoa > Chordata > Mammalia > Rodentia > Muridae > Mastomys > Mastomys coucha. The sequence continues at coordinate 79,935,878 of NW_022196905.1, read as the reverse complement.
AAACTGTTAGGGCTGTAACAAACACTCTTAAAATAACCTATTGATTAGTTAAACATGTGTCACATATTAACTTTAAAAAAAACAACAAAATGTTTGTTTGTGCATTTTTCAAGTTATAAAGAAAATGCCATGAGACTATCAAGAATTCACCATGACCAGCCAGTGAAGCCCCTGGACAGAGCAGTCTTTTGGATTGAGTTTGTCATGCGTCATAAAGGAGCCAAGCACCTTCGTGTGGCAGCCCATGACCTCAGCTGGTTTCAGTACCACTCTCTGGATGTGATTGGGTTCCTACTGACCTGCATGGCATCTGCTATGTTATTGGTTGCAAAATGTTGTTTGTTTATATTTCAAAAAATTGGTAAGACAGGAAAAAAGAAAAAGAGAGATTAGATGAAGGTAAAGACACGTCAGGTCTCTGGGTTTGGTGAAGTACAGAATGGAATAGCAATAGTACTTAGAAGTCCAGGGAGCTGCCAGTCACCCATCCTCATCCCATTTTCAAACTTGCCACTCCTGATTTAGCCTGCAGGTAAATTGTAGGATGCAACATAGTCACACTTTCCTGAAGGAATCTCATCTTTCCTTCACTATTTCAATAACTGTCCTAGAATTATTTTAGCTTCCTGGCACAGGGGCACTATTAATTTAAATATGTTCTTTCCCGAATGTCATTTAAATTTAAATGAGAAAATAACTGATAGCATTCTTAATCTTTGAGAAGGCACACAGGGTATACTGAGTTTTATTTAAGGATCACACGAAGGTCACTTAGAGTCCTCCTGGAGCACACAAACAGAGCTCTGATCACAGGGATTAGTATAGTATGAGAAGATTCATTATTTTTTTCTAAATAAAAGCCAACTCTTGTGTTTCTCTGATGTCACAGGCATTAGAGGATCAGTTCAGAACTGCGACACCATATTATAGTAGAAAAATCCATAAATATTGTTAGAATATTTAAACTGTGATGGTCTATTTTCCCGCTTTTCCCTAAAATATTTATCTGTGTGCTCACTCTCCAGTCAAATGTTTTAGATACTTTTTTCAAAAAAAGAAGGCATGAACTGAGCACCATTTTTTCCTCAGATTACCATTACTAGCAACGTTTGAAAGTTATTCCTAGAAAAAGCAAATATTGAAATATTGTAAGAGTTTCTTAAATTTTAAATGACTGTTCTTTGGCTCTGTGTTAATCTATTATATTTAAAAATTGTGTAGTTCTTACTGTATAATCACTATTTATAATGAAATATTTAATTTTCTGCTAAAATAAATACTTACATTGTGATTGCTGTTTTATTTTCCAGTCTCTAATTTCTATAAATTTAAACTCATTATTTAATTGTAACAACACATATATACGTTTACCAGATTTACTGAGAATACGACAATAGGTGCCTAAATTAAAGAACAGGGAACTCATCTTGATGTAGGAGAGGCCTGAAATGATGGAATTGATGCATAAAGAATTTACTAATAGATTTACTTAAAAGTAATTAAATAACACTAAGAATTTAGCTAAAGGAGCACTGCATCCAAAATACTAAAGAAGTGGTGTGCTAGCCAAGGCAGATGGAGACCAGCAAAATTTAAGATGCTAGTAAGCTAATGTTTGTTCATCATGATTAGGCTAATTAAATTCCATTCCCATAACGTTGGAGGTAATTCAGATTTACAACCAGTAGTTAGGTCCATTCTTATTCATGTGAAGACCATCCCTCCAAGGGGCAGCTTAAGTTAGCAGGGCAGTGTGACAGCTACCTTTAAGTACTGATCTGCTCTCTAGTCAGCTGTGCTCTTATTAGGAAAATCAGTTCTTCCAAGTGAGCAAAGGAGCATGGGAAACAGCTATCCAAAGGAGCCACTCTGGTGGATGATGTAATAAATAACTATATAATATTCTTGTATATGTACATAACTAAAGATGCACATAAATTGCTATAATATAGTGAACATTAAAAGCATTTGGTAAATGTTAACAACTTTATCACAAAATGACTCATATTGATGTATTTTGATTTATCTTTATTTATGTTTTGAAAACGGCTTTTTGTTTTGGCTGCATGATTGCTTCCCTTTCTTTTCCCTTTATTTTATTTCCCAGCTGAGATCAAAGTATGAGAAGTAGTAGGCTAGCCATGCCAGCAGTGCGAGAAACTGTGATTAAACATCACCGAGCCTAAGAACCCCTTTTGTTCTCTGATACCTTGGCCACTCAACATCCTTCTCACTCAAGTTTTCTCCCTCTTCTGCTCTTTTCTTCTGCTCCTCCCATGCCTAGGTATTATCAAATGTCAAATGAGGCTGCAGAAAATCCTCAGTGATACAAGCCACATTCATCAGTGTAACTTATTTTATCTGTAGATTACAAAACAAACAACTGGGAAATGACTTCTATAGCTGTGGTAGTTTGAATAGGTTTTGCTGCCATAGACCCCTGTATTTGAATGATTGACCCACAGAGAATGGCACAATTAGGGGTTATGGCCTTGTTGAAATAGGTGTGGCCTTGTTGGATGGGATGAATCCCTGTGGGGGTGAGGGCTTCTAGCTTTAAGCTCTTCCTAGAGTGGAATTCCATTCTGCTCCTGGTGCCTTTGAATCAAAATAAAGAACTGTCAACTCCAGCTCCAACATTATGTCTGCTTTGCATGCCTCCATGCTTCTCTCCATAATGATAACGATAACTGATTAAATATCTGATACTGTAAGCCAGCCCAATTAAATGTTTTACTTTGTAAGAGTTGCCTTGATCATGGTATCATTTCACAGCAATAAAACCCAAACTAAGACAATAGAAGACATTTGTGAAACTGGAAGACAATTTTGTGAAGATAGAAGACAAATGTGAAATATGATGAAACTCAGGCTTCATGAAACAGAGGCCAGGCCATATCAGCAGAGTTATTGCTACATAGCAATTAGATGTATACAAGAGTGGGGAGGAGCTACAAAGTACATTGTTCATAAGTATTCAATGTTCTCTTAGTCTCTTCAGAACAAGAGACTCATTAGTAGGTTAACTCCAAATCAGCATGTTAACACAATATGTCTTCATAATTTCATATAACCTTCTCCTGGCATGGTTGTTGAATGGTGGATGATAGATATGAATTTTGTCTATTCTCAACCTGTTTTAAAAATTGAGTTGGTTGCAAAACTATAAGAGAATATAAGCTTTTCCTTATTGAATTAAAAATTACTAGCTCAAAGTGATAACAGAACCCTAATAGTTTCCAATTGAAGTGAACCATAGCAGTACCACTGCCCTATTTAAAATATCACCTCTAAATTACCTGATTATGGACTAATTCTTAAAAAAACATTTAAGGAAATAAAGAATCATACGTTTTAGAGGTCCCAGTCTTACTCTAAGTCCTTTGGAGTTTAGGTTTGTATATACAAAAGAAAATAAAAAGGGATCATATATTTGGCTTTAAGTTTAAGGTTAGGCTACATCCTTTACTATAGTACCTCAAATACCTAAAGTATGGTGTGGTGTCTGCTGAGTCCTGCATGGCCATGGAAGGGACTGCATGACACAGTTTTCCACCCCTGGAGCAGAGACAGCAGGACATGGGTTCCCATGAGTGCTGATGGTAGCTTGGGTGTGGGGCTTGTTTGTAATAATATACAAATAATATACATATATTAATGTTCCTCCTTTGTGGAGTGTTTTCCCTGTTAAGGTAAATGACTCTATGATAATTAGAAACAGGATGAGTCTGAGAGGCAAGAATGTGTTCTTCATCAAAAAGGTAAACACTGTAACCTAAGGACAGCCCTTAGGGCTGTGGTAAAGAACTCTGAATACATGAGTTCACAAGTACATACTTTTTCAACTATGCAAAATATAGGGTTGCAATATGAGCGACTTCACAGACCTAAAAGGGCAGACAGCTACACTAATGAGCCAGATTGTCAGAAAGATATTAAGGAAAGAGATAAAGAAATTTAGGGAATGGTGATCTCAGGGAAGATCCCACCCAGCTACGTTTATTGTTTGTGTTTGCACAGGCAGGCAGATACCTGAGTTCAAGTTCATCCTAGAACAGAGTGACTTTGGGTTCAGGCATTGTGGGAATGGTAATCTCAGGATGGGACTACATGTAGCTAAACTTATAATTTGTGCTTACAAAATCAGGCAGATCTCTGAGATCATTTGCTATGTTAAAAAGGATGTACTTGCTGGCTGTCTGAATCAAGGGACTTAAGTCATAAAATACTGATTTGTGGAATAATCAAAAAGGAACCTGGGGTAATGATTGAATAGATGTATAAATGAATGCCTGGGCTTTGATCTACAATAGCTGAACTATCTACACAGCTCTCTGGAGAGCCAGCTAAAGCAGAACATAGAGCTTTCTGGTTGTACCCATGATTGACTTCGAGTCATTCTTTTGCTACTCCTAAACATCCTTTCCTAGGAAGCCCTCTCCAAGCCAGGGCTGGTCCTTTGCAATGTCCTTACCAAAACCTTAAACACTCAAAATTAAATAATGCATTTTTAAAAATGTAACCCTTGACATTGATGCAATCCCTTTGCTATAAATATATCACTAACTATATTTAATGTTAAGGTCAAGATTGTGATTTTGGTGAATACTTTATGAAAATGATTGGACATTATAATTATTTTCTTACAAACTAACAAATGCATCATCAAATATTTTGCTGCCTTACTTCAGAAATCAGTGCCATATTAGAGAGCTGCTTGGATGTCTCTGCTATTAGCACAGTAATTGTGTACCAGTTTCAGTGAAAAGATTAACCTTGGTAAGATGAATCTAATGTTGTGGAGTTAGGTAAATTCTCCATTTTGGCCATCATAGCTGTATTGCACATGAATTATGCAATTTTTTAGAAGATCAGAAAAAAGGAGATTGACAGCAAAAAGGCAAATAACTCATCTAATCTGGCTAATAGTAGATACAACTCTCAACCTATGAAATGCATATTATGGAAACCAAGAACCTTGTGTATTATGTGTCAAATTCCTTTTACCTTGGCTTCTTAGACATACTGATTATATCTAACAATATAATTTTTAAAAGCCTGTGTATAATTGCTGGACAGCCAAGAATCTTCTGAGAAAAAGAGTACATAGGAGACCTGGGCATCCAGTAGACAACTGATGACAAAGTTAATGTAAAAAATAAGAACATGGACATATACTGTACAGATGGTAATCTTAGATGAGAGAGAGCTATGGTAAAACCCTGTGACTACAGTGAGTCAGAAACACAGATTATCACTTCAGTAGTTGAAGTAGAACTATGTTAAATAAGAACAAATATTGAGTAAAATGTGTTTATCTGACTTGGAACATTGCTTGTTAATGCTGCCTTGAACAGTTTTAATGAAATCAGGAAACAAACAGAGAACTCCAACATAGAAACTACAAAGAACTTGTGCTGACAGCTCTAAGAATTATTTTGTGGGTGAGAAAAGAGTACAAGCATGGAGACAATGACTGCATATATACCTGATAATTCTCAATATTTTTCTCCTAGTTATTTTTCCATAACAATTACACTCCTGTTTTCCCTGATGTTGCTCTTTTGTGATATAATAAAGCCTGTCTTCACAGAAAGTGGAAGGCTTTATTCAGAGCTCCTGGGAGCAGAATGTGGTAGTGTTTTCTCTGGGGTCAATGATTAGTTACATAACAGGAAAAGTCCAACACAATTGCACCAGCTTCTGCATGGTTTCCACAGAGTGAAGTAAAATGTGCCCGTGTTAGTCCACTACTACTCAAACTATTAAAGTGTGTAAAGATCTGATTAGAGACACTCCCGTATGAAAAAGTATGTGTCTGTATAACTTTTAATTTATTTTTCAAGTTTAAAAAGAAAAATGAATATAACGGATGCTATAATAGTATAGACTATGCTTTTGATTGACTATGACTTTGACAAGGACTTTGGGTCATTATAAAATGTTAGCGTTATTATGATACTGTAAACAAGAATACAAAGTGCCCAAGATTCTGTCCTTTCCTTGATAATTTGAGGTCACTATACATATTAAAGACATTTTAAGAAGTTTGATTTTTATCAATAACCTCACCTGCACAGTAGTATTGGACTGATATCCAAAATAAAAAAATAGCATGCAGCCTATGTTACTCATGCAATCTTTATTTTCATTCTTGGAATAAAAAGAATCATTTAAAAGCAGACTAAGTTTCACCAGCTCTCAAGCCAAGTATTCTTTCTGCTATGTTAACAGAGAAAAAGAGAATAAAGAATGTGCCTTGTCAACATTTGTAGTAGAGAGATGTAAAAGTAGGCATGGGGATAGATGGGTTCTGTCCTTACAGTGAACCTCATGCATGATAAAATACCCACCATAGAGAAATCCTTGCCATTGGTAAAAGAAATCTAAGTAGAGATAAATATTTGGATCATGGAGAACCTGAATCTTTGTGGTGTTTGCAAATAAATCATGCCTTAAACAGGTACTATCTAACACTGAAAAAAATGTTTATTTAAACTAGGGTAAATTTTAGATCTTACTGTGCTTTAAATTATGATAGCATCCCAAGATGTATATATATATATATATATTGATCCTCCAGGGGGACTCCTCTCAGATATCCTTTTGATGTTCTGGGTCATGGAGATTTTTTTTTCCTTTTTCAAGACAGGGTTGGTTTCTCTCTGTATATCCCTGGCTGTCCTGGAACTCACTCTGTAGACCAGGTTGCCCTCGAACTCAGAAATCCACCTGCCTCTGCCTCCCAAGTGCTGGGATTAAAGGTGTGTGCCACCACTGGAGCATGTGCTGTCATGGAGATCTTGCAGCTTTGATCTGCCTCTATTCTAATCACAGTGGGATCAAGTAAAATAAGGAAGGAGCCAATGTGAAAAGGAGAAAAAAATACAAGTTTGAGTAAAAAAAAAATGATAATAATTGAACAGAATACATACAATAAATCAAATTTATTACTTCAGGCTGTACCAATAAATACTGAATGAAAAGTATGTTTCAAGTTGTACTCAGTTATTTCATTTAGGATGTTGTTAACTGCTGTTATATGCTCTTATGATTAACGTGAGGTTCATACTAACTGGGGGCTTTTCTTGTCACAGTGGTCAAGCATCTGACAAGAAAATTAAAGGGATAAAACATCTATTTAGACTGCAACTTTTGAACACTGTCATATCAGTAGCTTGTAGTTGTGCCCACAGAAACTCATGGGCACTCACATCCTAACAGATAAAATCCAGAGAGAAAGGAATGTTGGATCTCAGCTGGCTTTAATTCTATTCCCCTCTATATTCAGTTAATAGCTCCACTCATGGGATGCTGCCAGCAACATTGATTGAATGTACCTTCTCCTCAGTTTACCCTCAGGGAAAACCTAAAGTGTACTTCATTACTGCCATGGTGTGTCTTGTCCAGCTCACTTAGACAACAGAAATATATCACTTTGGAAGCTAAGGTCCATGAAGCATGCAAAGCCCACCACAAGACTCATGAAGTTAATATTTTATTCAACTTCTGGTGTTGATTATTATATGAAGCATCATTTTTGTTTAAGAAAAAAATTGAATTCAAATGTAGAATTTTGTCAAAATTCCATTGTAACTTTAATTAGATATGAAAATGCTTATGAGTGTTGCTACCTGGTAATACTCAAGGTGGAATTTTTTTTCTTTTCAAGAGTGTCATGCCAAGTCAGGTATCCTACTTGCTATAAACATCTCTACTGGAGTTGACTTATGAGAATGAATGAAAACCTTGTGAGTCCCATATTAGAGATTCTCATTTTTCCTAGTCAGTGGTTCTCAACTTTCTTAATGCTGTGACCCTGTAATACAGTTCCTCATGGTGTAGTTACCACCAACCATAAAGTTATTTTCATTGCTACATTATAACTGTAAGTTTTCTACTGATATGAATCATAATGTAAACATCTGTGTTTTCTAATGGTCTTAGGTGACGTCTGTGAAAGGGTCCTTTAACCTCAAAGGAGTCATGACCTACAGGGTGAGAATCACTGTTCTAAGCACACTAAGTGCTGAAGTTTTGGGGAAATTTTATATACCAGGATTTTATTTTCATATTTGGGTGAATTGCTGGAAAGAGAGAAGGTGATTTTTATTTGGTTGCCAAAATGAAAATTAATTTAAAAAACATTTACATTTTATCCATACTTTTAAATATTATGCTTAACTAGAAGAGAAATGTACCTTTTGCAGCTTTATTTTTATTATTCTGATGTTTTATAAATAAATCAATAGAGACAAAGACAACTCATAGATGAGTTCCTTGGGGGCTTGATTGCAAACCAAGGAATTTGAAACCTCATAATATAACTTCCATCAAAGCCACACCTACTAATCCTTCCATTTCCATCACCTGTGTAATAAGCTTTCAAATATATGAGACTATGGAAAGCCATTCACATTCAAACCACCAAAGCACTTACACTTTTAAATTTATTTAAATAAATCTTAATATATAGACTTTAGTTTTTTTACAAAATCAAGCAACTTTGAATTTTTTTAATAAAACCTATGGCTGGAAATCAGTTCCCAAAACACCAAGTGATATTATCTACTACTATACCTTTTTTTGCTTCAAATTTACATAATATCACAAAGCTTGCCAGATTATATAAAATGATTTTTATTGCCTCTGCGACATTAGTTTTATTCCATAGACTTTGCTCATTAAGATAAACATGTTAATATTTTCTTAAAGCACTGGTTAACTCTCTCATAAAATGTGAATTGTTTCTGACCTTTTGGGGAGGGCTTTCAATGTGAAGCTACTAACCACTGTGCAAACCATACCTTTGTAATTTCATAGAATCCTTTGACTTTGAGTTATAAATGAATATATTCTAGGACATCATGTTAGCAAAACAAAACATCCAAAGCAATTTGAAAAAAATAAAGGATTTCTCTCTCTCTCTCTCTCTCTCTCTCTCTCTCTCTCTCTCTCTCTCTCTCTCTCTCTCTCTCTCTCTCTCTCTCTCTCTCTCTCTCTCTCTCTGTGTGTGTGTGTGTGTGTGTGTGTGTGTGTATGTGTGTGTCTTTCTGTCTTTCTGCCTGCCTTTCTATCTGTCTGTTTGGGGGTATCTACAAATGAGTGTGATATCTTCAGAGACTTGAGGTATCACTCTCCTCCAGCTACTATTTCAGACACTTTCCCAACACCAGACAATGGTGCTAGAAAATTAACTTGGATCCTCTGCAAAATCTTAAGCTGTATTTATCTCTGAGCCCCTCTCCAGCTCCAGAAATTTGAAATTTTAATAAACCAGTTCTCATCAAATGTTATGACTGAAAATAAATCTTAATAGGTCATACTATACAGTAGTATATGCATTATTATTCTCTTTCAAATAAAATAGTGCTTTCTCACTTCATAAAGTCTTCATCCTTAAAGATTTAGTTGAAGCAGCATCCTTTCTCCTGGCCAGTCCATTGCTATGTCTCCTTTCCTTTCATGTCTTTGCTACAGACACTATCTCTCTCTGATGTCTCAGGTTCTGAACAAATACTGAACTTTTTTTTCCAACTGACCAGTTTTCCCTCCCTTCTCTCCTTCCCCTCCCTCTCCCAAACCTCTCTTCCCAGCCTCCTTTATTCCTTCTCCATTTCTCTTTAGAAAAGGGTGGGCATCCCATGGATATCATCTAGCATATCCAATTGTCGTAAGACTAGACACCTCTTCTCCTATTAAGGCTAGATGAGGCAACCCAGAAAGAGAAAAGTGTTAGAGACAGCCTCTGCTCTCACTGTCAGGAGACCCACAAGAAGATGAGGCTACAAGACTGTAACATATGCGTAGAGGGCCTAGGTCAATCCCATGCAGGCTCCCTGGTTGGAGGTTCAGTTGCTGTGAGTCCCTATAAGCCCTGGTTAGTTTATTCTCTGGGTTTTCTTGTGGTGTCCTTGGCCTCTGGCTCCTACAGTCCTTTCTACCCCACCTTCCTCAGGTTTCCCTAAGCTCCCTCTAATGTTTGGCTGTGGGTCTCTGCATCTGTTTCCATCAATTGCTTGGTGGAGCCTCTTTGATGACAATTGGGCTAAGCAACAATCTATAAATATAGCAGAATATCATTAGCAATCATTTCATTGATGCCTTTTTTTTTGGCCAGTGGTGTTTGATTCTATCCTAGCTCTCTAGTCTATCCTGCCTCTGGTTCCTAGTCCTCCAGGCACTGTCAAGGATGGAGTTCCTATCATGGCATGGGTCTCAAGTTGAGCTAGTCATTGGTTGGTCACTTCCACAATTTCTATGTCACTTTTTTTTCTTTCAAAAAATACCAGTTAACTCACTTTGCATCAATCATAAGAATTCTAACCCTATGGTTCCATTCACAGACCAAGATTATGTTCTCCTGACACATTTTCATAGAGATTTAAAGTAAACTCACTGATAGCATAGAAGTCAACATTCTACAGAGCCTCCTGTTTGGAGTTAGTTTCTTTTTTCATACTCTGTGATTTATATACATAACTGAAAACTCCCAACTCCAGTGTTCATAATTCTAATGTATTTTTCTCTTTAGCATATATTCTTTTATTCATCTTCCTTAGTAGTCTTTATCTAGTTTCCTTCCTGAGACTCAACTGGTTCATCTGCTATCATTTCACTCTTAATTTTAAAATATCACAATTTGTCACAGTTTTTATTGAGGTAAGGTAAAAGTGTTAAACAAGAAGATCCAACTCTTCATAAGTAAATAGTAGTAATCTATAAAATGATAATCTATGGGTGTTTTATTGGATAAAACTCTCTTGACCTGGGTGGTTTTGTAACTTTAAAAGTTAATATTTAACTTATTTTATGCCTAAGTTGTTACTCAACTGAAAAATAACCCTCAATCTTTGCAAAACAGCTTGGGGAGGCACATCATGGTGTCTGAGAAATGGGTTGTGGCAGTTTTGCTGCTGCAACTTTGCTGGGCCAACTGTGGCTTCTGTGGCAAGGTCCTTGTGTGGCCCTGTGATATGAGCCACTGGCTGAATTTAAAGACTATTCTCGAGGAGCTCGCAGCTAGAGAGCATGAGGTAACAGTCCTGAAATACCCCAGCATCATCATAGATCAGAGTAAACTTTCTCCACTGCACTTTGAGAATATTCCTGTGCTGCATGAAAGTGAGACTGCTGAGAATCATCTAAACAAGATGGTAAATCTAGCTGTGAATGTCATTCCAAACCTGCCTCTGTGGAAAGCAGCAAGAACATTGCAAGATTTCTTTCTTCAACTGACTGGAGTTTTTGAAGATCTTTGTAGAAGTGTATTGTACAACCAGACATTCATGAACAAGCTACGGGATGCAAAATATGATGTAGTGGTTATAGACCCTGTCATTCCCTGTGGAGAACTGGTGGCAGAAGTACTTCAGGTCCCTTTTGTAAACACACTGAGGTTCAGCATGGGCGATTACATGGAGAAACACTGTGGCCAGCTTCCAATTCCAATTTCGTATGTGCCGGTTGTTATGAGTGACCTAACAGACAACATGACCTTTACAAAGAGGGTGAAAAATATGATGTTTTCACTGTTTTTTGAGTTTTGGCTCCAACAATATGACTTTGCATTCTGGGATCAGTTTTACAGTGAAACTCTAGGTAAGAGACTAGTTTCCATACTAAGCTAGTTGTTAAATATTATTTTAATGCTTAATAGATGCTTAAAGAAATAACAGGAATACATTTTATAAATTTTGACTCTTATGTAAAACCCTACAAGAGAAAGTAATAAATTATTTATTGATAAAGATTAGGAGAGGTGCAATGAAGACATTTTGCTATTATCACATGGTTATAATCATTAAACTATCTAATAGTATTTTGAAATTTAATAGCTCATTATCACAGAATGATAATGAGAAGTGATAGACAGATAAATATCAATGGAATGGAGCATGATTTTTTTTGTTAGATACAAGAAAGACAACTAATTCCAGGATGTGGAATGTATATTTTAAAAAATTGTAGGTTTCTTATTGGTAAACAATACAGTGTTGCAAAAATAAACAAAAACATTTGTGCTAGTAATGATATGAAATATAAATTAATTTTATGAGAAATATTTAGTATGCAATGCATTGCTTCTGAATTTTATTCCACAATTATTAGCAACCACTGATTATTGGTCTTAAATTTATACTATTCTTCTGCTAATTGAAGTACCTTAATTTTTAATGCATGTTGCAAATTAAGGATGAGTCATGGAAGACTGTGGTTAATGCAATCTTGGCAATTTAGCACAATCAAGATTTGAACCATTAAATATTTTCTTGCAATCACCATGTCTTTTCTGCTTGGTATTTAATGTATCATTAATATTCTTGATAAAAATAAATAAAACTTAATGGAAACTGATAGAGTCTGTCTCAGAGTAACATCAGCTTAAAAGGCAAAATCCAGTTATTCCTAAAAAAAAAGAATGAAATTTAAAAAAAATTAAATGCTCTTGTGAAGTGAGAACTTTTACTGTACTTTAACCTCTGGAGAAATAGTATTTTAGAGATCCATACTGTTTCCACATTTCTGTATTCCACTACCTCAAATATAAACTACTTTAGCAAGCTTTTCACTGTGACAGCGTGAATGGAGACATTGTGATGTGCCAGTGTAAATGGAGACATTGTGATTTGACAGAGAGAGTGACAGTGCTAATCAGAGATAAATGGAACACAAAGATCCAAGGTAAACCAATGAGGCCCTCTGCTGCACTAGTCATGAGTGACACCCAGTTATCTCTTCTCAGCAGGGTCACAACTGAGAGAAGCATACATCTTCGTGTGTGACAACAAAGTTGCCACTATTTTCCCTATAATTAAAAAATGTGAATGAACCTTCAGTTTATTTAAGCTTTACAGATGGTAGGAAAATTGGTTGATTTTCTCCTGAGCTGGCTTATATAGCACCTTCAAAACTGTGAGAGCAGGCTGGAGAGATGGCTCAGAGGTTAAGAGCACTGACTGCTCTTCCAGAGGTCTTGAGTTCAATTCCCAGCAACCACATGGTGGCTCACAACCATCTGTAATGGGATCCGATGCCCTCTTCTAGTGTGTCTGAAGACAGCAACAGTGTTCTCACAGACATAAAATAAAAATAAACAACTGTGAGAGCTAGCCCTGAGGAAGGATGATTCTAGGTCGGTTCCAGCAGGATTTCTATACATTCTGTTTCAGAATTGTAGAGTCTCTGTATCAATGGGGCCCTTCAGATTTTGTGAGTACCTAAGGGCAATTGAACAACTTATGTAATGTTGGGCATATCCTGGATTCTTCTAGACCAACAACTTGAAAGACATGTTCCCATACCTGGAACTGGGATATTGGTTAGATAATCCATGATTCTGGTGGAGAGTGGGAGGTGCTATCACTTTGTGAGCTTTGTGGCATAATTACATGCATATGTGTGTGGGCAAATACATTTTATGTAGTTTTGAGTAAGCTTATAAATTAATGGTTCCATATCACTACCTTCCTCTCATTTACTGTCAGTTGTTTCTTGATGTTAGCCATTGCAACTATCAAAATAGTTTTAACATTCATTAATTTAATTGCTAAGGATGCTAAGCACTTTAAAAGATATTCTTTAGAGCGTTTTGTGTTTCTTCGAAGAAGTCTCATTCCAGGTCCAGCACCCAGTTTTATTTACTTTGCTTGTTTCCTTGGTTGATTTTTTTATATTCTACATATTAATATTTTATCTGATGTTTAGCTATAAACTATTCTAAATCTAGATTTTAGGATTTCCCTTCCCTCAGGTTCTTCCTCCCCATTTTGTTTTGTAGGTCCCATTTGTCAACTGAACTGCCTAACCTTTTGTGCTTATCTTTGTAGGATTTGGTCTGTTTTCTCTAATAGTTTCATGTTTTATAATTTTCACATTGAGATCTTTGATGCATTTGGAGATATCAGTGATAGATACAGGTTAATTCCCTACCAAGTACTCCCACCATTTGTTGAAGATGTGTACTTTTGGCATTTTTATCAAAAAGGAAGATGGCTGTAGTTATACACATTCATGCTTGTGCCTTCCTCTCAGCTTCTTACTTTAAATTTGCCTTTGACTGAAATTGTTCTCAATGTTGTAATTTGCTCTGCAGATGGTATCATTAGTTGCACATTGAGGTTATTCTAAAAGTTGGAGGGGGAAAACAGAGTGTGAATGCTCTGGCTCTATCAGAATCTGCTTTTCAATTCTAGTCCTGAACCTTCTGTGCTTTTTGTAATGATACCCGCTTACTTCAGTGGAGTAATGTAGATGCCTTAACTGAACATATTATAATGCATTTGGTAGACTATCAGCCTACTTCTCTCACACTCTGTACCTTTCCAAGGAACTTGGAAGTTTCTAGAGAAATTCAATTAGTAAGCAGATCTGTGTTGGTGTATCAAACAATCCTTCTCTAATGGAACAACATGGGAAGAAACTCTAATGTTTTGGTAGCAGACTGTCTTAGCCAGGGTTTCTATTCCTGCACAAACATCACGATCAAGAAGCAATTTGGTTATGAAAGGGTTTATTCAGCTTATATCTCCAAACTGCTGTTCATCACCAAAGGAAGTCAGGACTGGAACTCAAGCAGGTCAGGAAGCAGGAGCTGATGCAGAGGCCATGGAGGGATGTTTCTTACTGGCTTGCTTCCCCTGGCTAGCTCAGCTTGCTCTCTTACAGAACTCAAGACTACCAGCCCACAAGGTGCCCTCCCCCCTTGATCACTAATTGAGAACATGCCTTAGAGCTGGATCTCATGGAAGCGTCTCCTCACCTGAAGCTCCCTTCTCTGTGATAATTCCAGCTTGTGTCAAGTTGACACATAAAACCAACCAGTACACAGACTGAGTAATGATATGTGAACATCTGATGATCTGAAATTTACAGTTCTTTTAGTGTACAAATTTTCAGCTTTTTAGTGTCTATCATTGAGAGAGAATGTAAGAAAATCCATACACAAATCGGGGTACCTGCCATTAGTAGCAGCTGAATTACTTCCTGGATGTTGTGGACTCTGATGAAAACCCAACACCCAGGACACACCCAGTGTTCTTAACCATGAAAACTTGTTTATTTGAACAGCAAAATGACCAGCCAGGAATTAAGCACAGACTCGGGAGCTGATACTGCAACCGATTCTTCTGGGTGAACTGGTTTCAGGCTTGAAAGCTATAAACAACATGTGTAATCATCACAAGATAAAAACCCACAAGCAGGTAGGCCATCGAAGATTACACAGAGGAAACAATAGCAGGCTGGCTTCATAATAGGCTTCTGAGTCAAGGGTTTTTCAGTTGGAATGCAGAGGGAAGAAAGAAAGAGAGAGAGAGAGAGAGAGAGAGAGAGAGAGAGAGAGAGAGAGAGAGAGAGAGA
>NW_022196905.1:79914695-79920452 GCF_008632895.1 Mastomys coucha | reverse complement strand
GAAAGAAAGAAAGACAGGAAGGAAGGGAGGGAGGGAGGGGGGAAGAAGGGAGGAAGGAAGGAAGGACAGAAGAAAGGAAGAAAGGACAAAAAAGAAAGAAAAGAAAGGAAACAGAACATATCTGCACCCATTTCTGCAAGATGTTTTCCATTCAAGCCCTAGCAAATATAAGATATCGGGACTTACTCCAAGTTTTATCCTTTCAATGAACTCTGCTCTGTGACTTGTCCTTTGCAAGATTACATACTTCTTTCCTAGTTGGGAGAATGCAAGTCACAATACAGGAAAATACTAGATAAGTTATCATCAGTTTTTCCTTGTTAAAGATTTCAGATTCTGTAATTCTTAATAATCACTAAGTAAAAATGATTGTTGCATATACAACACTGGAGTTAACAAACTTATTACTTAATTTAATTTAATTGGTTTTATTTTGAGAATTTCATACAAGACTACTGTATTTAGAACAAGCCTATTGTCTGTGTCTCCTCCAACTCTTTTGAGGACATCTCTACTCCCTCCAAGTTCCTGACTTCTTTATTTAAATTATTTTTGATTCATTTATAAGTAAATACACACATAAGTATAGACACATACATACATACACACACACACACACACACACACACACACACATACACACACACACACGAGTAACCCAATTAGTACACTTAGTATTGCTCATATATTTATGTATTTAGGGAATAACATACACAAGAGCACATCTGTACCGAAGACTGATGGATCTCACCTTTCAGCTTTCATTTTAGAATGGGTCATGTGAGATTTTTCCCAACCATATTGACTTATCAACTGGTGTTGTCATCATGTAGCTGTTCTTCAGATGACCAAATTATTTAAATTTAAAGAGTGCATCTTCCTTGTTGTATATAAAAGACACTATCTTACAGCAAGTGTCTTGGTTCTCTGGTTCTCACAACATTTCTGTCTTTTCTTCTATTGAGTTGCCTGAGCAGTAAACCATGTGATAGTTGTACTAATTCCTGTCGGGCCTCCAAAGGTCTGTTAATATTGACATTTATTGTAGATAGAGGAATAAATACCCAAAATTCAATTAAAAATGATACAGGTTCAAGAAAGTAGCAGTAATAGATTTTCCTCTGGTTGATCTCACTACCCATGAATAGTTGGCTAGGCTTGTAACACAAGATCTAAATTCCCTGTTAGTGACTGTTAGTGAGAGGGTCTTAAGTCCAACTAAACAGTGATTATTAACCAGTAAAAGTGTCATTATTGCATTATTAGGGATATCTTTCAAGAGAGATATTGTTGTTCATAGGCTTTCTAGCTGGTTCTAATAGCCCAAAGGGCAGGTTTCCCATGCCTGGTACTGGTATTTTTATTAGTCTATGGCCCTTTGTGGGAACATTATAATCCCATTTGATTTAACTTCATTTAAACTACACAAATGTACACAAACTCTCTCTCTCTCTCTCTCTCTCTCTCTCTCTCTCTCTCTCTCTCTCTCTCTTTCTCTCTCTCTTCTATTGGTGTGATAAAACATCAATACCAAAATAAATTTGAAAAGGAAAAGGTTGATTTGGCTTACATATCCTGGGTCACAGTCTTTTGAGGAGAGCATTGCCTAGGGACAATGGCTGAAGTAGAAGCCAGGGTGGAACAGTGCTTAATGTCTTGCTACTAAGGGCTTGCTCAGCCCACTTCTTTATGTCCTCTAGGACTTTCTTCCCAGTAGTGACAATGCCTTCACAGTGAGCAGGGTTCTGCCACAATAATCATCAATCAAGAATAAATCCTAAGGTTTTTTCTAGAGGCCAATTTGATACAGGTATTTATTTGCTCAACAGATATTTCCTCTTATCAGCTATGTCTACATTTGTTTCAAATTGACAGAAACCAGCCACTGAACTCCAGCCTTCCTATAGTGCATTTTTTTCCCACAGCAAACCTGAGTGTTGATTGTGTCCTCTCAACCTTCTGTATGTTTTTCAAGGAAGACCCACCACATTCTGTAAGACTGTGGGGAAAGCTGAGATTTGGCTAATGCGAACATATTGGGATGTTGAATTTCCTCGTCCATATTTACCAAATTTTGAGTTTGTGGGAGGACTGCACTGCAAACCTGCCAAGCCTTTACCTAAGGTACGTTTATGACAGAGATGATCTTAATGATTTCATGATAGAAAAACTGACTTTTTTCCTTGAAGGTTAATAACTTCATTAGCAAAGATATTACTATCTAGTGTTCTCTATACAGTAGAATTCCCTTTAATTGTCATAGTTACTCTTAGATGAAACTTGTTGGATCTTCCAAATTTTACTAAAGAATTTAGGATTGAGAATAAAATTCAGGGGTGATGTATTAAAACTATCTCTGTGCCTTGTGGGGAAAAAAAAGCCATAATGAACACCAAAGAGACTTTCTACAGCCTTATTCATGTGCCTGACAGACATGTGAATAGGGATTTGTGCCCAACAGCTTGATAGAGGAAGAGGCCTTCACCATAGCACTTGTCAGATTTTTAGGATTTAATAAGTCCGAGAAAGCATGTGTGAAAGGCCTTCAGAATTAGGGCAACTCAGACTTCAGTTTCAGTAGTTAATGGGTGTGCTGACCTATAGTGCTATAGTAATAATTGGTAGAAAAATTAACCAGAGTTGACAATGATGAGTTTGTCTTTCACCTACATATGGTAAAGAGTCAAAGATTTATTATTTCACTGAAGAAAACTTTTGAGAAATCTAAAAGATGAGGCATTGGTGTGAATTGAGATCATCACCATCAAGGAAAAGTAATAAAACAGGTAAATTTCAAAGATATATGGGGTCCCTATAGTATGAAGCCATGTGTTTTGAAGTAAAACAGAAAATTACATATCTTTTCTTTAACCTTGTATAGAAAACAAATGAATGTCAGGTACGTTGAAATGAAAATTGCTGAGAAAGAGAAGATAATAGGTAAACAAAGTAGGAAAAAAACTATCAGTTGAAAATGAAGAGACAAATACAAATTCATCAAGCACATGTAATTTCAGAAGATTGAAGATTAAAGGATGTTTCCTGGGTGGTTCTGGATTCCTGTATAGGTTGTAAAGAGTATTTAAATGTACACTGTTGAATTTTATTAATCTGAATATGCTTTTCTTATAACCTCTAGCTGTCACCAAGCTTAGCTGAATATTGTTGTGTAAGGTTTTATGAATCAATACCTAAATGATACATAAATAGATTTAATACATATACATTGCTTGCTGAGGGAAGTGCACACCACACTCTTAGATTTCACTTACTAGAGTCTCTGCCTTTGCAAAACTCCACAAAACTGCCTAGACATGTTTTTTCCATGGGAATGTGGTGAGGCTTCATTCAAATTCACGTATTTTAGCAGAATAGATTTTAACCAAAAAGTCAGTGATAGTTTTCACCAGTTTTGGAACTGCAGACTATGGAAAAAGTGACACTCACTCAAGTAAAAGTTCAACATCATTTAGGTGGTATAGGAGTCTGTGTGTGTGTGTGTGTCTATGTCTTTGTCTGTCTGTCTGTCTGTCAATGTCTGCTTCTATGTGTGTGCTTGGATCTCACCGTGTAAACCAGGCCTTCCTTGAACTCACAGAGATCTGCCTTCCTCTGCCTCTAGAGTATTGGGATAAAAGGCAGGTACCCATGGGTGAGATTGATGCATGTTTTTATCAAAAATAATGGTATGTTTGCAGGAAATGGAAGAATTTGTTCAGAGCTCTGGAGAACATGGTGTGGTAGTGTTTTCGCTGGGGTCAATGGTGAAAAACCTGACAGAAGAGAAAGCCAACCTCATTGCCTCAGCTCTTGCCCAGATTCCCCAGAAGGTTGGTAATCCTCCTGTGAGCTCCTGGGGAGCAGAGCAGCTGAGAGTGGAGCCAGAAAACAGCTTACAGGTTCTTTACAGACTGAAGCTTAAATCTGTGAGCACAGCTGACATCAGTTCTCAGTAAATATTGATTGGCCATATAAGTGGTGTTTTAAGGTTTAGCTATGTTTGCTCATTTGCCTACTGATACTTAGTACTAGGGGAAATCGTGCTTTTCTGTTCTTCCCAGTTTTTTTTCTTTTATTCTTCTTTTATACATTACATTCTGACTGTGGTTTTCTCTCCCTCCTAGGAGTTCACCCCACCACCTCCCCTACTCCTACATCCTTCCCATTTCCTTTCCAAAAGAGAGAAGACCTCCCAAGCATATCAGTCAAAGATGGCATAACAAATTACAGTAAGACTAGGCACAAACCCTCATAGAGAAAGATTCAAGACCACTTGAAATCCTCTGGCTTGCACTGAATGTTAGCAAAACCTCCAATCATGATTTAGCAAGGTGACCCTCAAGAAGGGAAAGGTTAAACACACAGCAGAGAGAAGCCGGACTTCAAAATAAAGCTACAAATTATATTAATATTTTACCAAAGTATACTTCGTTGTGAGTAGAAATCTAGGGTCTCCAATTCTTTCCAAATTGAATATTCTACACTTTCAAATACAGACTTCTAATATTGTCAAAAATTAATTTTTCCAATTTATATTTAATAAATTTTATAAATTTAATAAATTGGATTCTATATTTCTATTTTGTATATACTTTTATTGATACAATATGACAAGATTCTTTATGTGCTAGACTAAATGTATAAAATTATATGAAGAATGCTAGCAATAATTCTAAAAACTAGTTTATTCCTACAGTTTTCTTCTACAATAGTTTACCTTTCAGTTATATGAAATTTTTTACTCTACAGAAAATATTATGCAACAAAATGTTGTTAATCAGTTAACAAATATAGAAACAGGAAAAAACACAGAGGGAGAAACAGAAAGAGAGAGAAAAAGAGAGAGGGGGAAGGATGGAAAGAGACAGACAGAGAGAAAGAGAGAGACAGAGACAGAGACAGAGAGACAGACCGAAAGAGAGAGACAGAGGAATGAAGAGGAAAGGACAGAAGCAGAAACAAAAAGAGAAGGGAAGACACCGAGTCAAATAAGAAAAACATGTGAAGGGGAAAAAGAAAATCGTCACATAAATAAGAAATAAATTTGCCCCAATCATTAAACCTTGCATTTTTGGAAAAAGGATAGATTTTGAGCATGATGGTTAGGATCACTAGATCATGTAAAATAAATATGTCAGACGTTCGAGTTCAGAACCCAATATTCTGATTAATTAAGGTAGTTCTTCATGTAAATTCTTGTTCTGCCAGTTTTTTTCATAATAAAGATCAAGGTAGTAAGGGTATGTTTATTAGACTATTACTAGAACCTGTTTCAAAGAGGTGGGTTTGAATAGGTTTACTATATCTCTTAATTTTTCTAAGCTGCCACAAATATACTATCTTCTCAAGTCTCACCTAATAAGTATAGGCTATGTTCCTTGTAGCTAACACTGTAGTTGTTATGTAGCCTCATTATATTTTTTTAACTTACAAAATTACTGCATTATCTTCACCAGGTTTTGTGGAGATACTCAGGCAAGAAGCCAGCCACATTAGGATCCAATACTCGGCTTTTTAATTGGATTCCACAGAATGATCTACTTGGTAAGAACTTGGGCGAGAAAAGCTGCAGAGTCAGGCAATGGATATCAAATCAGTGAATAATATTGAATAATTTAAATTTTCATATGGCACTTCCACTATGGAGACGAATAAAATGAAGTAATTATTCACGAAGTTGGTTTTGTTTTGGTTTTGCTTTGGTTCACAAACGAACATGCTCAGTTAAAACTACTGAGAAGCAGTCTTCATCAGATA